>NW_006286246.1:1392767-1395074 GCF_000327345.1 Myotis davidii | reverse complement strand
GATGGGGTGCCAGCAGTCCTGGATTGTGAGAGGGATGTCCCAGATTGGAGAGGGTGCCGGCTTGGCTGAGGGCCACACCCCCTTGTGCACAAATTTTTGTGCACCGGGCCTCTAGTTTATAATAAAAGTGATCATTAGCCATGGTTGGTTGATGCCCCTTAAAACATTCCATAGGTTTTTATTGTGGGGGTTGAGGGAGGTTGAATAGGAGAGAGAGAATCTTGGACCAGTAAGACAAAAAAAAAAAAATCAAGACTAAGAGGCATTTGAGGACACAAAGACAAACAACCCCATGGCACTATTTTTATTAGCGTCAGCAAAACTACTGGAGATTTCTGACTGCTGCTTGCTGTGGTGGCATAGACAGCTGAGAGAACATCAGGGGATAGAGGAGTCACTGTTCACCTTGAAGCCAATATTATATTTCATTTTGTAGGAATGACACTTAAAGTAATTGAAAAATTTTAAAAAAATTCCCCCTCATTTTGTTTTTGTGTAACATCAGGTCTAATAATAAGGAAAAAAAAATGGATTGACTTCACACCAGGCTCTCAAGGTTTGTGTTAGAACTATCCATGGGAGGTTCACCTGTGGATGGAGATGGATGTTGGAGTCAATCTAAGAATGCAGAGAGCTTCCTGTCTCGATGGAAAGGCATTCAAACAAGGGTAATAGATGCAATAATTGGTGACATAATTCCTTTTTGTCTTAAATATTCTTATCTGGGTCCAAATTTGAAGGTGTGCTTTAGAAGATCTGTGAAAATCAGGTGTCTGACATAGGGGGTCCTCATGCTGGTCCGTGGAGGTTGAGCAGAGAGGTGGAGAGAAAGAAAGCCAGCATTTCTATATGGGAAGGTGGCGTGGCCCATTCTCAACTGGAAACACTTCCTAATGGGACCCAGAGAGCCTTACCTAATTCTCCTGTGGCGGTTTCGTCTGGATGAGTTCAGGTCTTTTGAACTCGATGCTTTCATCTAACGCTGACTGAGTCGATGCAGATGAGAAAGTCCTGTGAGGCAGTAATGTCACCAAAAGTTCTGTCCTTGGCGCTTGTTGTTCTAATGGCATCTGCTCAGTGAGACATTGGAATTGACACAGCCCAGTCAATAGGGACTACTTTTAAGTGGGGAAACATTCTTGGAGACACTGCTGCAGTCTTTCGGTTTTACAGATACTTTCTCATTCAATTAAGAAGATGGAGACCATTCAGCCCCTGCTGGTCAGAGACCTTGAATGCCTGTAAGAAACTCCTGCCCAAGTAAATTTGGCTGCAGAATTCCTTTATGAGAGGAAATTTGGACCTGGTCCCCTGGCTTGATGACTAGTGTTTTAAATATTCAAAGTGGTACAGAACAGAACGTCCTTCCCAGTGAACATCCTTCACTGGGAAGAGGTTCTCCTCATCCAAGTCCTTATACTTCTACTTGCATCAGGGAAAAAGTTATTCACTGATGACGTCTCTGAACGGCTTATGGCTTCTCTCTATAACCGAGAGAGATGCTGACCAAAGGTGGGCCAGCCATTAAAGTAGGGGTGGGGAACCCCTGGCCAGAGGGCCGTATAAGGCTCGCCAAATCACTTGGTCTGGGCCTGCCAAGGTGTTAGGGGTGAGTTCATTAAATGTTTGACCAAATATAGCAGGCTAATTTTTAAGTTGATAATTTTGTATGGCCCTCGAATGATGTTATCAATATCCAAATAGCCCTTGGCAGAAAAAAGTTTCCCCACCCCTGCCTTAGAGCATCTTAAGGGTTTTCATGTATATATAGACAATAATTTGGATCCCTGGATCTGGTTAATTGGCACAAACTCTCCCAATTCATTGTGGACAGAGAAGTCCCTAGTCATAGATGGGACATTGGACCAGATGTGGAGACTTGGACGGGCGGAAGGCAGAGTCAACTAAGACAGCCAGGGCTCAAAGGTAATTATTTAAACAATGAATTCTTTAAGGAATAATGCATGTATGAAACAAAGTTCACAAACTGAGTGTAAAGTTCAATGAATTCCCTCCCTCCCTACATAACCAAATCCAGTTATAGAATACTGCCAGCATTCCCAAGACTCAATCCTGCCTTCTTCCAGTAATTACCTCCTAAAACCTATGATTATTTTGATTCTTATCACAAGAGATTAGTTTGGGCTATTTTTGAAAATTTTTTCTCCTCAACATTATGTTGGTGAGATTCACCATGATGCTGTTTGTAGCATGTTTTTACCCTTTTACTGCTGTTCAATATTCCATTGCATGAATATACTAAAGTATATTTACCCATTCTATGGTTGATGGACATTTGAAATGTTT
>NW_006286246.1:1378018-1392484 GCF_000327345.1 Myotis davidii | reverse complement strand
GCTGTGTAAGGCCCACAAAATCATTTGGTCTGGCCCTGCCAAGACGTTAGGGGTGAGTTCATTAAATGTTTGACCAAATATAGCAGGCTAATTTTTAAGTTGATAATTTTGTATGGCCCTCGAATGATGTTATCAATATCCAAATAGCCCTTGGCAGAAAAAAGTTTCCCCACCCCTGCCTTAGAGCATCTTAAGGGTTTTCATGTATATATAGACAATAATTTGGATCCCTGGATCTGGTTAATTGGCACAAACTCTCCCAATTCATTGTGGACAGAGAAGTCCCTAGTCATAGATGGGACATTGGACCAGATGTGGAGACTTGGACGGGCGGAAGGCAGAGTCAACTAAGACAGCCAGGGCTCAAAGGTAATTATTTAAACAATGAATTCTTTAAGGAATAATGCATGTATGAAACAAAGTTCACAAACTGAGTGTAAAGTTCAATGAATTCCCTCCCTCCCTACATAACCAAATCCAGTTATAGAATACTGCCAGCATTCCCAAGACTCAATCCTGCCTTCTTCCAGTAATTACCTCCTAAAACCTATGATTATTTTGATTCTTATCACAAGAGATTAGTTTGGGCTATTTTTGAAAATTTTTTCTCCTCAACATTATGTTGGTGAGATTCACCATGATGCTGTTTGTAGCATGTTTTTACCCTTTTACTGCTGTTCAATATTCCATTGCATGAATATACTAAAGTATATTTACCCATTCTATGGTTGATGGACATTTGAAATGTTTCCAGTTCTTGGCTCTTATGAAAAAAAGCTGCTATGAACATTCTTGTACACTAGCAAAATGTTTTCCAAAGGTTTGTAATAATTTATATTTCCACCAGCCATACAGGAGCGATTCAGATGTTCTTCATTTTCACCAACACTGAGTATTTTCAGTCTTTTAGAGTTTTAGCCATCCTTGTGGGTATGTAGTGTATCTCACTGTGGCTTTAATTTGCATTTTCCTGATGAATATATCATCTTGCATGGAGCTGATTTCATGTGCTTATAGTTTGTGACAATTCTGTTTGAGTGTTTTATTAATTTCGAAAAATTAAGCTTTTTGTGTTTTTCCTTATGGATTTATGGTAATTTGGCAAATGTTCTAAGAGAATTTTCATCAAGTATATCACAAATATCTTTTCCAAAACTATCAGGTGCCTCAGAAGTGCCACCTGTTCAGGTCCGGGATTTTCTCTTGTCACTGATGCTGCTGTCCAATCCCACCTTTCTGGCTGTGAAGAAGCGAGGAGAACCCAAGGGGGAAGTGGAGGTTCGCATATCAGGTAGTATCTCGTGGGAAAGTGCATTTTCTCTGAAGCTGCCCTTAAATGCCATGCCTTATGTTCCTTTTAAAATTTTTATTGAATTTATTGGGGTGACATTGGTTAATAAAATTATATAGGTTTCAGTAGTACACTTCTGTTAACACATCATCTCTATATAGTACTGTGTGTTCACCACCCAAAACCAAGTTTCCTTTCATCACTTCATATTCCTTTATGTCTTGGGCTGCCTGTACTCACATTTGTTAGTGCCCACATTATATTGTAGTTGTTGTCATGCCACTCTGCTCATCGTCTATGACCTCCTGGTGGACAAAAACGTGTCTTCTCATCTATGTATCTTGAACAACCAACTCAGGTCCAACTCAGGGCCAGGTTACGCTCGTAGTCATTGCTCAAAAAATATGTACCAAGCAAATCAATGAATGGGATGATTTTAGCACAGCACTGACACGACCGGGTTTGCATTTTAAGAAGGTAATTCTGGCAGCAGTATGGAGAGAGAGGCTAGAGCTCTCATAGATTAAGTGGCAACTCAGATCTCTCCAGTTTAGACAGCAAAGCGAGAGGAAATATGCTGAACAAGAACAGAAAAGGCCTGTGTGTGTCTTCCTTCTGTAGCCAAGGGATGTACAATCAACCCCAAGGCAATGGCCATGTCCAATTTTGCTAGAGAATTTGGTGAATCTGACTCGGTGATAGATAACAATATAAGACCACAAAGAAGAGATGTCACCAAGCCCCGGATGACAAATGTCAATTGAATAGTACAGATAGTAAGTGCTAGTTCAGAGGAGCTAGTGATCACCGTGAGCAGGATCTCACCATCAAGAATTTCCTTAATACTCAGATATTTGCTGACATGCTTCGCAAAATTATGATAGAAATATTATTGCAAGTGTGAAACTAGAATGAGTTGAATGAGCAAGTAAAAAAGGTGAAACCTGATGTTTCTACTCTCAGCCTCAGGATTGGCACAGAGGAGGGTAAAGTAAGTGGGAGCTGTGAGAGCTGCAAGGATTGGCACCTCTGAGCTCAGAACAGCAGTGTCCCTATAGCTGTCAGTAACACAGTATAGGCTCTTGGAAGTGGGCCCTGCCTCTGAGCTCATGTGTCCTCTGTTCCAGCCAGAAGGATGCACTGCCATACCCTAACAGACTGATCTTGGGCTTCCTGGGAATTTGATAGATGGGAGATATATGGTTTGGAAATTCTCAGGTTACTTTTTAAATTTGGAATTGACAACACTAAAAACAACCCCACAACTTTAATTTTTTTAAAAAAGTGGATACTTTTTTTTTAATTGAACCATTTTTTTAACACTAGTTGCCCATGAACTAGGTTTATTTTATTTTATTTATTTAATTTTATTAAAGTTTATATTCAATATTATTTTGTATTAGTTTGGGTGCACAGCATAGTGGTTAGATGATTAGATACTTTACAAAGTGTTCCTCCAGATAGTTCCAGTTCAGCGGTATTAAGTAAATTCACCTTGTGCCACCCTCACCACCATCCATCTCCAGACTGTTTTCATCTTCCCAACCTGGAAGTCCATGCTCATTAAACAGCAACTCCTCCTTCTCGAACCCCCTCAGCCTTGAAAACCACCCTTTCACTTCCTGTGTCTGTGACTGACTACCTCGGGCCTTCCTATAATTTTACAGTATTTGTTCTTTGGTGTCAGACTCATTTCGATTGGCATAATGTCTTTGAGGTTTATCCATGCTGTAGTGTATGTCAGAATTTTCTTCTTCCTTTTTTTGGAATGAATAATATCCAATCATATCTATCTATCTATCTATCTATCTATCTATCATCTATCTATCTATATCACATTTTGGTTATCCAATCATAAACTTTATTTTTATCACTGCTACCTCTCTAGTCAATGTGGAGTTTTTATTTTTTTATATATTATCAGAGGAACTAATAAAACAGGGAGGGAAATGAACTCACATTTATTGAGAAACTCCTATGGGCCTCACACCGGGCTGTAGTCTTTCATGGTGGCCGTTTGTGTCTCAAAACGGCCCTGTGAAGTGGGCATCGCTACGCCATCAGTGAGATGGGGAAAGCGGAGTGACCGGTACCCAAGCTTATCGGACCCTGAAGCGCATTCATTTTCTGCCACTTTGCTGTGCACGGGGCAAAGCCCAGGGGCCGCCGACACGGTGCAGTTTTGAAGCGCATCACGTTTAACTTCGGTTACTCCTTATGTTTGTACCATCCTCCCACTTTTAGTGCTGTCTCCCCCACCCCCCTGTCAGCTATCATCTAAGTCAGCCTGCTTTCAGCATTATGAAAGAATCGTTTTCTTTTATAAAAAAAAAAAAAGCACATAGCCTGATAAGGAACACCATATGATGATTTCAATAGATGCTGCAAAGCATTTTAATTCTTTCACATTTTTTATGTAAAAGAAGTCCAAACACTTAGCAACCTGAAATGCAATACCCAGGTCATTTTACCGTAGAGTCTTCATCTAAAATACAAGGACTGGATCTCTCCAAGTCTGGAGCTTGCCCTCCCTCTTTCTATTCAAACAAATGCCTGATTTTTGTAAATTACATTGTCCTTTGTTCCCGTTATGCTATGGAATCCTGGCAGGTACTTGAGTAATGGGAATGCTGAATCACAGAGAAGAAAAATCGTGTTTGGGTGCTGGGAGTTCACGCTGGAGACTAACAGTGGAGGCATCCACACCTGAACTCAGTTCTTGACTGATGGAACAGCTACGCCATGGAAATACCGCTGATTGATGGACCGGTTCAATTTTGACAGTGGCGTCTTAGGGTCAACTTCAGGCCTGACCCATAGCTTTACCCTGTATTAAAGTTTTTGTTAATTACTTAGATGAGGGTCTGCTAGTTCAGTGATCAAATCTGGAGATGGCATGAAGCTGGAAAGGATAACAAAATATTTTTATAAGCTAGAAACATGGCCCAAATCTAAAAAAATTAAATAGATGTCTGGGCTGGCACTTGGACTAAAAAGTCAACTAACTGTTCAAACAGAGATAAGGTAGCAGTGAATTAGTCAGCACTCCTGGGGTTGCAAGTGACAGGAACATCACTTTTATGGACACAAAAGAGGAAGGTTTTGGCTTTTGTAGGCAAACCCCGAGGGCTTAGAAGTGGAGTGCTGCTTGGACTCTTTCAGTCTGTCTCATTTCTGATTCTCCTGGTGGATTTTTTTTTTTAGTTTTCCTCTACAAGGGAGGAAGTCTGGCTGAAAATAACTCCCACACTCACATGTTTCTAGTTTATTCAGGAGAAATAAAATAATTTCTGGAAGGCCTCTAACTGGCCAGGGTCAAGCACCACTGCAGGCCACATGCTAGGTCCGAGGAGGAAGGTATGCAAAAAACAGTCACTTGTCACGTGGATCATATGGCTGGACAATTTTTCTGGAATGAGAGGAGGTATGGGCTGGGAGGTCTAAGACAAGAGAGGTGTGGGCTTTTGTTTGCTATAAAGATGATAGGAGTTGAGGGTGACATGGGGTGGTTGGAAAAGCTAGACATCTGCCTGGATGGGGCGAGAGGATCCAGAACGACACCTGGACGGGCGCCTGTTCTTCACTCTTCGAGCCATTTCTGGTGTTGTTGTATCTGGTTCTGGTCACCATGTTTGCAAAGGAATGTTGGCAAGTTAGGATGTCTCCATAGGAGATTCCCACAAAGGTGAAAAGACATGAACTTTTGTTATGTGCACAACATGATGGAGGACCAGGGATATTTAACCTGGACAAGAGTCTATTCATGGAGACACGGTGTCAATCGTGGATTTGAGGAGAGTTTCTGTGGAAACAGGCTTGCCCTCGGCCTGTGCTGTCCTAGTGAGCCAATCTATCACCAACCCCACCTGGGACCTGTCACCTGCACACCCTGCTATGCAGTGGTCAGAGCAAGGCCTGGGAGCCAGGCCGACTGGGCCACTGACTCACTTTACACAAATGGTCATAGCAGCTTTATCTCTAATAGCCAAAGACTAGAAACAACCCAAATGTCTACTAAAGGCGAATAAACGTGTATCCATACAATTGATTACTATTCAGCAATAAACAAATGAACTTTTTATGCATGTGGTAACACAGATGAATATCAAAATAATTGTGCTCAGCGAAAAAAAACAGGACAAAAGACATTCTGTATGTTTTCATTTGTATAAAATTCTAGAAAATGTAAACTAATTTTTAGTTACAAAATACATTAGTGATTGCATACCCCTAGAAAATCACATACTCCTGAATGAGGTGAGTAAAAAGACAACCAGTAATCCCCTTTAGAGTATTTCTAAGTTTCAGATAATTTTCATGACATCTGCAAGATAAGGTTGTTAGTATAATGAAGGAAATACCAAAGGATAAAATTCCTTTTTTATTAAGTATATGATAATTGAATTCCTATAGCAGTTTTTTTTTTTTCTCACTTTGTCATGGTCAGTGCCTTGGCTAAGGTGTCTTTTGCGAACCTATGGGTGTCTCATGAGGTTGTGTTAAAGCTTCTGTGAGGTGATGAGTCTAATGCTGCTAAAAGGGTGCCTGACATACAGTGGTGGCTTTGTTCATAGCAGCATCAGTATCAGTAGACTTCATACATGTAAGGAAGGAATTCTCGAGGAAAAGGCTCACCCAGCAGCAAATAAGAGCCTTCAGGGGTAGCGAGCTTGCTGTCCATGCAGGTGTTTAAGCAGAGGTTTGAAAACCACTTGGAAGAGTGAATTCAAACCCTCCTTTGGGTATTGGATTGAGTAGCTTTCAGGGGCCCACTTAATTCAGAGAGTTAGTGATTTGAGATTCTTATCTGTTTCTTAACTCCTTCAACTATTTCTCAAATTCATATTCATAATTTATCTGTTTTCAAAAATTTAACAAGTAACAGTCTTAGCGATAATTATTGCATTTCTATATTTATAGTTAACTGGCACATATGGAGGTGGAATAGCACAATTTGATATTTTCTTGTGTGCCAGATTTTTTTTTTAATAAATATAGAAAATCCTATAGTTATGAAGAACTATTTGTTAAAATTAAACATATATGCAACGGGCATCTGTTCTGATATATCAGATCCCTTGAGAACCGGTTTTCCTGTTGCCACTGGATGAAACCCAATATTAGCCCAGAGCTTAAGGGCCTTAAGTCTCAGAGCACCCAAATAAAAATGGAAATACTTTACTAATTTCTGCATGCAGTGCATTTCTACTCACTCTGGTTAAATTTTAATGTTCTATCTATAAAAAATAAAAAGTGTCCCCTCTCTGCAAAAAACTAGAATAGGATTTTTTTCCCCCCTCAATGTTGAGAATTTCAAACAGACTACATGGTTAAGCTTAGATTACAGAGCCAACTAGATGTGGATGGAAATTCTGGCTCTCTCTCTTTCTACCTGTGGGATCTTGGGTAAGTTGCCTAACATCCTTGGCTTTCTTTTCCCACCAGTACAAGGCGGAAAATGAAGCCCACCTTTTAGTATGTTGTGAAGGTGAAATGACATCAACCGAGTGCCTGGCTTGCAGTAGACATTTAAAAAACGTTGATTCCCTCTTTGATAGGCGTGGGCCTGCTCATTTGGAAGTGACCTGGGGAATTGTACTGATGGCGGTGATCGTTATGAAAGTAATATCTACCATGTACAGAGTGCTTCCTGTGGCTGGGCACTAGGTCACACACTTACAATACATCATCCCTCTTACCCCAACAACAGCTCCATGGGATGCATGGCAGCAAGACCTTTTTACAAGAGACGAAAGTGACTCTTAGAGAAATTAACTTCTGAAAGGCCCTAAACCTTGCAAGTGACAAAACTGGAGCTCAGACCCAGAGCAGGCTGACTCCAGAGCCCAACTGTTTTCTTTTTACTCTTCCTCCATAGCACTTAGCTAATGTTCTAGAAGAATCTAAAGTAATGGTTGTCTTTCATACTTAGTATAAAGAATGTTCTCATTTTTATTTCACTCAGGCGAGACTTTTTTTAACTGTGGGTCGCGCCCCCTTTGGGGGTCGAATGACCCTTGCACAGGGGTTGCCTAAGACCAGCGGAAAACACGTATATAATTACATAATGTTTTTGTGGTTAATCACTATGCTTTAATTATGTTCAATTTGTAACAATGAAATTGGGGGTCACCACAACATGGGGAACTGTATTAAAGGGTCGCGGCACTAGAAAGGTTGAGAACCACTGATCTAGACAAAGTTGTGGATTAGTGAGCTTTATCTTTTGTCTCCCTTCAGTTGGGGAACTTCACTGTGGGTGTGTGATGTCTTCTACCTCCATCAGTAGCCAAGCCCAGATACTTCCATTCCCACTAGGGTGCCCGAGGGACAGGGGCTCAGCCCACACTGGGCCCAGAGAGAGCCTGGTACTTACTGCCCGGAGACCACCTGTGACCTCGGAGAGCTCCCAGGGACACTCCGGACTCCTGTTCTTTTGGTTTAGAACAGTGGTTCTCAACCTTCCTAATGCCGTGACCCTTTAATACAGTTCCTCATGTTGTGGTGACCCCCAACCATACAACTATTTTCATTGCTACTTCATAACTTTAATTTTGCTACTGTTATGAATTGTAATGTAAATATCTGATATGCAGGATATATTTTCATTGTTACAAATTGAACATAAAGCATAGTGATTAATAACAAAAACAATATGTAATTATATATGTGTTTTCTGATGGTCTTAGGCGACCCCTGTGAAAGGGTCGTTCGACCCCCAAAGGGGTCGCGACCCACAGGTTGAGAACCGCTGGTTTAGAAGGACGCCACTCTCAGCTTTCACTAAATGTCACTGTTTAATTTGCTGGCTTCCAAGTTAGGCTTATTTTTGAGAATTCAAATCTCCTTCAGACAAGTTAGGTTAAACTGCCCATAGTGAGGGAGCTTCTTGACCTCGGATCATTTTCTTTTTCCTTTTCCAGGGAAGTTGACAAAGGGACTGACGGATGAGACTGGATCCACGCTGGAGAAACCAGGGTGAGCTTAGGGGCCGCGAGTGTGCAGATCAAGGAGCGAATAAACATGTCAGAGATGTGGCATCGTCTCTACTATAGACACATCCACACCTTCCTGGTGATACCTAGTGCCATACACATGTCAGTGTGTATTTTAAATGGTGTCTTATATGAAATATCTTGATATTTAACAGATCCTAAGCAAATATTAGGTAAGCACTAAAAGCAATTGTACATTTTTTCCTTTTTGTTTAAATAAGAGTTTTCCTTGTATTCATAAAAAAGAAGCAGCTCTTAGGGTCAATGAACTTCTCTCTCTAATGTCGCACACAAGGTCCCTAAAGAAAGCCACTTGACATTTTGTTCCAAACTAACAGTAGACCACTTGGAAGAGAACAAGGAAGGAAACTCGGTCGAAAAGGTATATATGGTCCAGCCACCGTCTGGGTGGCAGTTCTCAGATGTAACACACATCAGAATCACCTCCTGGTCCTATTAAAGCAGATGGCTGGGCCCACCAGAGACCCAGCTACAGGAGGTCTGCAGTAGGGCCTGAAAATTTTCATTTCTAACAAGTTCCTGGGTGATGTTAATGTTTACAAACTAGGGATCCTACTTTGTAAACCACTGGTCTAGAGCAGTGCTGTCTAATATATATACTGTGAGCCACATCAGTAATTTTAAGTATCCTAGTAGCCTCATAAAAAAGTAAAATAGAATGTGCAAAATTAGTTATACTAATGTATTTTATTTAAGCCAAAATATCCAAAATATTATAATTTCAACATGTAATAAATGCACAAATTATTAATGTGACATTTGGTATTTTTTTTTGTATTAAGTCTTTAAAATCTGGGGTGTATTTTATGATTCCAGAATATCTCATTTCAGACAGGCCGCATTCCAATAGAGTAGCCACATGTGGTGACTGGCTACTCTGTTAGAAAGTGAAGAGTGAATATTGTACTAAATTGCATCACAGAGAAAGAGCTTAGACAGGTCAACAGTGCTTCTCAACCCAGACTACACATCCAAATGACTTGGAGGAAATGAAATACACTAATGCCTGGGTTCCACTCCTCATTCAGTTGGTCTCAGGTCAGATGTAGGAACCAGAGTCTTAAAAAATTTTCCCCAGTGATTCTGATATACAGCCAGATTGGGGTAGATGGAAGCTGAACTGAAGGTAGGATCCACCTATATATATATATATGTAGGATCCCCCTACACATGTGTCCTTGGTGCTCTGGCCTGAATGTTTGTGTTCTTCTAAAACGATTATTTTGAAATGCTAACCCCCAAAGCAGACTAGGAGGTGGGGCCAGGGCCCTCATGAATGGGATTAGCGTTCTGTTTGAAAGAGACCCCACAGAGCTTCCCAGCCCCTTCCACTGTGTGAGAGCACACTCAGAAGTGGGCAGTCTGCACCGGCACATGCCCATGATGGGCCATGATCTTGGACTTCCAGGATCCCAAACTGTGAAAAATATATGTGCTTTTGTTTAACAAGCACCCAAGATTTACGTTTTATAGGAGATTGTGCTTTTTTGACTTTTAAAATGTAAACAACAAAAGAAAAAGAGAGAGAGAGAGATGATTAAAATAGGTTGACTGTTTCCTCTTACTCTTCTATTTTAAAGGGAACTTCCTTTGGGTCATCATTTATCTTTTCCTAGAGGCCCGATGCACAAAATTCGTGCAAGGGGCTCAGCCCTCGTAGCCCCTCACATCCTTGGCCAGCTCTTGCAGCCCTGGCTTTGTCCAGATGGTCGTTCTACTGTTTGGTCTAATTAGCATATTAGCTCTTAATTATATAGGATTCTCTGAGTTGAAAGAAATGTCCATATGATGTCTGAGAAACTTCACTAATCCTGACTTATGTAGTTTATAGTTTTTTTTGTTTAGAACTTGCAAGCCACTTGTATGCAGGACTCAGGGTAATTGATGTATAGCATGGTGTGCCCGGGGAATATTGAAAACCCGTTAAAGGCAGGTCCTGCCCACATCTAAGTGCAGCTCTGGAGGTCAGGGTCAAGGTCAAGGGTAGTGGGACACTGGCTCATCCACATACTCACATAGGTTTATCATGAGCTCTCCTGAACTGAAACTTTTGCCTAAAGGTCTTTTGTAATTTTCTGTTGTATGAAATTTAGTATACTTAACATATATCTTGAATCTCATAAAGAAATGACTTAAATCCTCATTTATTTTAGCTTACTTGCCTTTCCTTACTAGTTTTAAGTCTGGAATATGTCTATTTGAAGCTAAGAATTATAATTATATTCCAGAGTTTCAGTTATAGTGTTTTTCCTGGCCCACTTTTCATGTACTTCAAAATCACGAAACAGAACAAAATAAGAATTTGGGTCTCTCATTGATCTGTCCTCAATTTCTCTTTTAGCATTAAGAGTGGAAGTAGATCTACCTAATGATGTGTTATTCTTGCTGTACAGGCCATGAGTGTGACCTTGGAATCCCACTGCTAAGAACCTTAGCCCTGGAATACTTCCTTGCAAACTTCTATTTTTGAATGCCTAGATCTGAAAAATAATTCAGTAAAAACATTGTCAAATGCATGCCATGAATTACTGAAATTTATGACTATTGGCTTGGATAAAGGCATCCTATCCATCCTTTATTAACTTATTAGCAAATGGTCTTCATTATGAATCTGAGGACATGACAGGGAGGTAGGGATTTTTAAAGATACTCGTATGGACATTTGGCCAATTTATACCACACTCAAGTCAACAAAAAAGAGGTTTCATATTGTAGACAAGTAGGAAGTAAGGTTGGATGGGTAGGTCTGGTTGAAATTGGTGAACCCATACAATTAGGCAAAGTAATTTGCTCCCCAAATTTCCTTTTTGATAGGGAAAGGGCACAGTTGTTTTCCTCTCACCAGATGAGTAATGGAACTGAATTTGAGTCATGTGCCCAGGGCTGCCTGGTGGCATTGACATGCAGACAGCACTCAAGCTTCCCTCAGCATAGTCGCTCCAAGTAACAGGTGAAAACGCCGTGGTTGCTACCTAAGTCCCTTCTAAACAGACTAGCTTTTCGCCCTTTATGTTGACATGCTCAGCATGACTTGTCCTGAGGTCTCGCTGATTCATTCAGCTGGGGCCTCAAGAGCTGAGGATGACACGATAGATGTCAAGTGTCTCCCACTCTAAAGCGATGTGTATGACCATCTGTGGTCTGCTAGGCCACCTGAAGGGGCAATTTGACCCCAAGGGAGGATGGACATTTCAATCAGGGTCAGGAAAGTAGAACCCCAGAGATGATTTGAAAGGAATGTAATAGAAAATACCAAGCTGGTTTCTATGAGCATCTTACAGAGTCGTGCTTTAAAAAATGGTTCTATAAAATGCAATTTTAAGTCATCCCAAAGTAAATTTAAAGACCCCCCAGGCTTTAGATAAGTCTTCTGCCCCTAAGGAATTTTGGGCTGTCACACTCATAGTGTGGTACTAGGAAGATTTCTCTAGTTGTGGTATGAGAGGGAGGTCAGAGGAGCAAGAGAGAGAACTCCTGCCTTTCTCTTGGCCAGTCCCTTTCTTTCTCCACCATCCCACATCCTGGCATGGAGCTCCCATAATAAGCCCCTGCTGATTCCATGGCTGAACTTATAAAAATATTCTTAATTATCTATGACTTTTCTCCTGAACTAGGCCCTCAGCACTAAAATGTCAGGGGTTCATTTGTATTGGGTAGCAACTACACTGTTTTCACCTGTTATTGTATTTGGAATGATTATGCTGAGAGAAGTTTAAGTGCTGTCTGCCTACCAATGCCACCGAGCAGCCCTTGGCAGATGACTCAGATTCAGTTCCATTACTCATCTGGTGAAAAACCACAACCACCATGCCCTTTTCTTATCAAGAACAAAGTTTGGGGAGCAAATTACTTTGCCTAAGTATATGGATTCACCAATTTCAACCTTCAACAGACCTACCCATCCAACCTTACTTCCTACTTGTCTACAATATGAAGCCTTCTCTCTTTTTTGTTGTTGTTGTTGACTACATGTAGTTCTTCAAAGAAGAAATGAACATACTTTCCTTCATCCGCCAGCATGTGGATGCCCTAAAGCAGGACCCTGGAAGGCATCAGGCCATTCAACTTCAGGTGGGATAAGTGAAGGCTTCCAGTTGGCTGGACCAGATGAACTAGTGCAGGGGCTGGGATGACCAAGAGCTTTTGAAGGAAAACCAGTAGGGAAGAAATCTAGTAAAAAAAATATCTAAAAATGCACTTATTGCTGAAACCAGTTTGGCTCAGTGGATGGAGTGTCGGCCTGCAGACTGAGGGGTCCTGTGTTCGATTCCGGTCAAGGGCATGTACCTGGGTTGTGGGCACATTCCCAGTGTGGGGTGTGCGGGAGGCAGCTGATCGATGTTTCTCTCTCATCGATGTTTCTGGCTCTCTGTCTGTCTCCCTTTCTCTCTGTGGAAAATCAATAAAATATATTTAAAAAAATAAAAATAAAAATGCACTTATTATAGAATTTGTCACCTTTTTTTTTAAGGGACTGAGGGTCAATAGGCCTCTAGCAATGTCTACCAACCCTATAAGAAGCAACAGCAGTGCACATGAGAGAACGCGCCCCAATATTTCTTTTCCTTCTCTTTGGGTCTATGGAACACACAAGGAAGAAGGAGAAAAAGGTCTATATTCTAAACCCCTCTTTTGTGTATATTATGAACTGCAATATCAAGAAGCCCACGGCAGCTTGAAAATTGCTGACAATGCTGGGTGTGAGCGAGCTGTACTCTATCAAAGGAGGCATCCAAAGGCCAGGTTTTCAAAAGGAAAAAATTGCCGGCAAAGAGCACTGTGGGCAATCAACATAAAAACAGGGGCTGCTCTCATCACAGCGAAGGGAACAAAAGTTAAGCCTTCTCCCTGCAGCTCAGCTGGCCTATTAACACGAACTCGCATCCTCCAGGCAGAGCAGATCAGAGGCGCGGCAGATGTCATTTTCATGCCACGAATCAGGTCTGAACTCTCACACAAGCGTGTCATTCTGTTGTAAGAATGTTCAGGGTTGTTGTTTTTAAATGGCACAGACCACATCTTCTTGGGTCCTCTGAAGTTTTTGATTAGAGACTTTCCTAAAAGTGATGTTTGCATTACATATTTGCAATTTTTGTCACCCATTTTAATCGCATACGGACCCCTAATCAACACTAGCTAACGTTGATTGAGCACTCAGTGTATGAGAGGCCTTGATTTAAGCATTCTATATTAAGGACATAGTTTAATTTTCACAATGTCCCAACCAGGTAGGTGCCATTTTGATTCCCTTTTATGGATGCAAATGTCAAGGCATGGAGTGGTTAAGTTGTACCAGTTCCTTAACTGTGCCTTGCCTTTCTTGCCTCTAAACCTTTGCACATGGGGCGTCCAAAATGCTACCTACCCCTTCCCTTCTCATCATGCTAATTCTGGAATATGCTAAAATTCTTCTCAAATATCAGTTATCGAGGATGACATCATCCCGCAGTCTGAATTAAAGACTCCTAAGATCTTAGTTCATATCAGTTAAATAACTCTTATTTTTGCTACTGTAATTATTGACATTATGGGTGGAGTCTCTAAATCCCAAAATTAAGTTAGTTCCTTGAGGCCACTGTCCTCTAACTCAGGAGCAGCTTGACATTTATAAAATTGTCAGCAAGAAAAGGATGATGGAAATTATAATATTTAAACCCATCTTTCCCCTTAAGGTTGCCAAAACATCTGCTCTTCACTATGGTTATCATGAAGCACCAGTCACACGTTTACTCCTGACGCCACATTGTTTGGGAAGAGAATACGAATTAGAGTTGCAAATATATAACGCAAACATCACTTTTAGGAACGTCTCTAATCAAAAATTTCAGAGGATGCATACTAATGTCTCTGAGAAGAACCTAGGCCAAGAAAACTGCTAACTTGGTTGACCTCTCATTTTTTCATGGAAACCACTTTTTATTTTCAGAGCATCTACTAACATTGGATGGAGCTCCAAAACCAACGACTCAAGGTCAGGAGGATGGGTCCCGGAGCCCGGGCAGGGTAGCCTGGGGCTGAGGCTCTTCTCTATCATGTATGAGGGGGTGGGGGAACCTAGACCTTGGGATCCCAGTTCTGATACTTCAGTTTGAAAATGATGGCGTGTGATGGGTGATGGACCACCTAGCAATGTGAGTGGATTAGGGGGGTTTGACCCTT
>NW_006286246.1:1349441-1359484 GCF_000327345.1 Myotis davidii | reverse complement strand
CACAGAGCGCCAGCAAAAAACCTTCCACCGGGCTCTTGTTAGCTAACTGCGGTGTTTTGTTCCGCGGTTACATGTCTGCACAGGCCGTCATTGTGTCAGTCATAATTACCACCTGTTCGCTGGCTGCCTTCAGGTCCCCACCTCTGCACCCCCTCCCTCCCTCCCTCCCATTTCAGAGGTGTCAGACAGGAGACACAGTGCCAGCAAAAAACCTTCCACCGGGCTCTTGTTAGCTAACTGCGGTGTTTTGTTCCGCGGTTACATGTCTGCACAGGCCGTCATTGTGTCAGTCATAATTACCACCTGTTCGCTGGCTGCCTTCAGGTCCCATCACCTCTACAGCATTAAGCAGCCGGCGGCAGGAAGCGGTGCGGATTGCCCGGGAGCAGCGACTGGCAGGCTCTGGGTTTCAGAGGATAATTGCCGCCTGTGCACAAATCGCCCTGGCCTCTCCCCCGCGCCCCCTCCTGAAGCGGAAGGAAAGCCCAGCTGCATGGCTAACACGAACTCGCATCCTCCAGGCAGAGCAGATCAGAGGCGCGGCAGATGTCATTTTCATGCCATGAATCAGGTCTGAACTCTCACACAAGCGTGTCATTCTGTTGTAAGAATGTTCAGGGTTGTTGTTTTTAAATGGCACAGACCACATCTTCTTGGGTCCTCTGAAGTTTTTGATTAGAGACTTTCCTAAAAGTGATGTTTGCATTACATATTTGCAATTTTTGTCACCCATTTTAATCGCATACGGACCCCTAATCAACACTAGCTAACGTTGATTGAGCACTCAGTGTATGAGAGGCCTTGATTTAAGCATTCTATATTAAGGACATAGTTTAATTTTCACAATGTCCCAACCAGGTAGGTGCCATTTTGATTCCCTTTTATGGATGCAAATGTCAAGGCATGGAGTGGTTAAGTTGTACCAGTTCCTTAACTGTGCCTTGCCTTTCTTGCCTCTAAACCTTTGCACATGGGGCGTCCAAAATGCTACCTACCCCTTCCCTTCTCATCATGCTAATTCTGGAATATGCTAAAATTCTTCTCAAATATCAGTTATCGAGGATGACATCATCCCGCAGTCTGAATTAAAGACTCCTAAGATCTTAGTTCATATCAGTTAAATAACTCTTATTTTTGCTACTGTAATTATTGACATTATGGGTGGAGTCTCTAAATCCCAAAATTAAGTTAGTTCCTTGAGGCCACTGTCCTCTAACTCAGGAGCAGCTTGACATTTATAAAATTGTCAGCAAGAAAAGGATGATGGAAATTATAATATTTAAACCCATCTTTCCCCTTAAGGTTGCCAAAACATCTGCTCTTCACTATGGTTATCATGAAGCACCAGTCACACGTTTACTCCTGACGCCACATTGTTTGGGAAGAGAATACGAATTAGAGTTGCAAATATATAACGCAAACATCACTTTTAGGAACGTCTCTAATCAAAAATTTCAGAGGATGCATACTAATGTCTCTGAGAAGAACCTAGGCCAAGAAAACTGCTAACTTGGTTGACCTCTCATTTTTTCATGGAAACCACTTTTTATTTTCAGAGCATCTACTAACATTGGATGGAGCTCCAAAACCAACGACTCAAGGTCAGGAGGATGGGTCCCGGAGCCCGGGCAGGGTAGCCTGGGGCTGAGGCTCTTCTCTATCATGTATGAGGGGGTGGGGGAACCTAGACCTTGGGATCCCAGTTCTGATACTTCAGTTTGAAAATGATGGCGTGTGATGGGTGATGGACCACCTAGCAATGTGAGTGGATTAGGGGGGTTTGACCCTTTGTTCTATTATTTCTTCGTTTATGTTCCACAATGAAATACTTTTTGCATGAAATGATATAATGTGGGAACAGGGAAGTGGGTGAAGTTATGAATGAATTAGAGAACATGCAGAAGTTAATAATCATTGAGGATGGGTAATGCGTAATTAGGCATTTACTGTACTATTTTTATTTTTTATATGTTAGAAATATCCTACAATAAAGTTAGAAAATCAACACTTGCAAAAACTGTTCTCTGTAGGTTGAAAATTCATAGAGTTCCTTGTTAGAATTATAATAATCTTCTAATTTTAAAGCATTGCCAATGAGCCACCTTCACCATAAAAGAGTCAGCCATGCCCTAACCGGTTTGGCTCAGTGGATAGAGTGTCAGCCTGTGGACTGAAGGGTCCCAGGTTCGATTCTGGTGAAGGGCATGTACGTTGGTTGTGGGCACATCCCCAGTAGCAGGTGTGCAGGAGGCAGCTGGTTGATGTTTCTAACTCTCTATCCCTCTCCCTTCCTCTCTGTGAAAAATCAATAAAACATATATTAAAAATAAATTAATTAATTAAAAAAATAAAAAAAGAGTCAGTTGGAGATACCTACTAATTTCTACCATGCCATTATCACTATTTATCTTAATGGAAATTGGTGAATATCTTGAGTTGGAACATTTTAAGGAAAAGGAACAAAGAGAACTCAAAGGATAATGGTCCTTCTTTGACTATTGACACATTTACATGTTTTTCCAGATGTAGATTTTGTGTAGGCGAAAGCTCTTTGATGATAAAAGATCCAGTTTCTCTAAAATTTTCAGAGGTAAAAACTTCATTAATTAACATCAAGGAAAATGGAGCATCTGCTACTTTTTGTCAACAGATTTTAATAATATTGAACACTGCTAATTAGATAGAACTAAAATACAGCTCTTTGTATGTTAAATTAGTATGCTTCCTTCTGCTATTCCTCCCCCGCCCCCCTTAATTTTATTTAAACCATGGCAACTCTAGCATTTTCCTCAACTACTTTAGTTACAGTGATCTTGAATACTCATGATTAAAGGGATTCATGTCAGAAAATGCTGTCAGCATTGCTGTTGTGATGGTTACCATGACCTGGGAGAAGCCATCAAACTTGCTAACATTTCAGCTCAAGGGTTTTCTTGAATGTTTCTGCAGTCAGAAGATGAAACAGGTATAGTCAAAAGGTGGGGGAGAAAATCCAAGTGCAGCAGCACTGGTTAAAGGCCAGATGAAAGGTTTGCCAACATAGGAGTGATGGGAATGGTAGACAGCGGATGCCTGTGTATCTTTAAACACGGTCTATTATTACCACCAGATGGTAAATTAACCATGATTAGCTGGAGGTAAACTTTGGGCTCGATTTAGCCTCAGCTCTAATTAATGAATGGAAATCAGAGGTGTCATTAAACGAATCAGAGTCTAGTTTAGAAAGAAATGGAAAGAAAGGTGAAAATGGAGTCAGGTAGTTGGCTCAAAGCTGGACTTCACTCAGTTCTACCTGTTGGGCTTTGGGCAAATGACTCTACCTCCTCGAGCGTCAGCTTCCTTGCGTAATGGTGATGGAGAGACTTATCGTGTAGGATGGTTGTGAGGTAAATTTTACACCAGTTGTCAAGTTCTCCTCTTCCTCCACCTTCTCCCTGTAACATCAGAGAAAGGCTTCCAAAGTTTTTGCTTTTCAAACACTGGCATTTCCGTTAAATCCTCTTGGGTGCCAGTACCAGATCATGACGGGAGGCCACATCATAAGCCAGGTTAGGCCAGGCTCCCACAGGAAAGCTTCCTATCAGTGACTTAGTTCATTTCTGAAAAACTAGAGCTGAGAATGGAACTCAGCCTAAGCAGGTTCTGAAAAATCTCACCCTGAGGGACTTGATTTTTCCAAAATCCAGTCACAGACTAGAGTAGGATGAGAAGTACCATCCTTGGCACAACAGAGCAGCCCTGCCATTTCTCCCAGGAAAATATGACTCGAGCCCATCAAATACAGTTACAGAAGGTGTGTACAGCAAAGGACACCATCAACAAAATAAAAAGGCAACTTATGGGATGGGAGAAAATATTTGCAAACCATATTTCTGATAAGGGATTCATATCTAAAATGGAAAGGGAGCTCCTACAACTCAATAGCGAAAAGACAAAGAACTCAATTAAAAAATAGGCAAAGGACCTAACTAGACATTTCTCTAAAGAAGACATACAAATGGCCAACAAGTACATGGAAACGTGCTCAACATCACCAATCATCAGGTGCTGGGCAGGGAGCGACAGCAAAGGACCCCGTAAGCCTTGCTCAGGGATCTGGGTGAAGCCATTGCAGGATTCCCAGCAGCTTGGATTCCCAGCAGGCTTGGAACATCACCTTTACACTTACACATGAATTAGAATGAATTCGGGCTATGGTGGAGGCGGGAGCTCTGTTGGGAGGCTACAGAAGCAGCTGTAGCACAAAATGATGAGAAGCCAGAATACCCAGTGCACTGTGGTGAGTATGGAAAGGAGGGAATTGGTCAAGGGGGACTTAGGCTTGCAGCTGACAGCTACCACAGCATACACCAGCATCAGCAGGCACTTTGCACATTTAATCTTGCAAGTAGGATAGGTACAAAATGAGACAGGTACCTGGCTGCAATTAGCCTACATAACACATTGTGTGAATTAGGAAACAGTGCTTCCCAAGGTGGGCGCATGGCTTGGGGATGAGATGGCATCTTATGGGTAAAGAAGCACACTCCTTTCTTTGGGCAGACATGGTGCCAGGTCACAGTCTCAACAAATAAGAGAATTCTGCTTCCCCCCGCCTCTGCCACTGGGTGACTGTGTGGCTCCAAATTGTACAGTGTGTGTGACAAGCTGTCTAATGAGGACCTTGTGGAGACCTCCCAGGGCCCAGAAATGTTTACTGAGTTGTTTGCCTCAGAACACAACTAGTGAAGAGAGAGCCAAAGTTTAGATCCTGGCATCTAACTTTGGGTCTATATTTGTATTCAGCTTCTTGTCACTAGAAATCTAGGGCAATGGAGAGGCAAATAAAACTCAACATGTCTGTCCCCAACTCTCACTCACTTTCCTAAAATCAAATGCACCTTAATCATTTTAAGTGACAAAAATATGACAGAATGCAAGAAATTGTGGATTAGTAATTCAGAGATTAAACATGGATGAATTGCTTTAAAATTATGAACTATATATCTAAGAATCTGATTTTGAAGTAATTAAATTCTCATCAATTTCTTGTGGTCATATTTTGAATGCTGAAAAAATGCCTAGCTTGCGAATTTGACACTTCTTTCCCCTTAGCATTATTGAGTAACATTATCTGTAAAACAGGGGGCAATTCTGCATTATTACAAGAATTATACAAAAATACACTCGGGTGCAATAAGTACTGTAATATTTGTGAAAATGACCTCTATCTTATGGAGATTTCCAATTGCGTGTGTTCCATAATTGTGTATTCAGATGCTAATTGCATGAAGCACTTGCCGCTGCTTTGAGGTGTGTTGACAACCATATATCCTGAACTCGTGTCTTTTCAGTCCCAGAATGCATGAAGTCATAATAATAATGATTCTGAAATGCCTGGCATCTAACAAGTCTTTCATTCTCTCCACATAATAACTGATCATTTGTTTTTTCCACCACCCCTCTGAGACAAACAGTTCTGTTCTATTTATTCCACAATGAAATTGAGATTCGGAATCATCAGCAGTCATATACTACTGTGACTCTGGTGATGGGGATGATAATGAAGAATACTTCTGATGTGGTCCTTTGTGGATAAAAGGAATCCTATATAATAAAAGGCTAATATGCAAATTGTCCCTTTGGGAGTTCGACTGCTTGCTATGATGTGTGCTGACCACCAGTGGGTGGCACGGAATGAAGGAAGGCCCTGGCTGGCAGCTAGAAGGCCCCGATTGGCCCTGATCGCCAGCTAGGTCTAAGGACCCTACCCATGCACAAATTTCATGTACCAGGACTCTAGTATGTACATAAGTGTTTTCTCTGATACTGACTAGGACTTTGTGCAGCAGGGTGGAGGGGAGAGGGGTTATGATGTGTTTGTTCTCACAGATGAGGAAATGGAGGCCTAGGAAGCTTGAGTATTCAGCTATTCAATAAATGCTTAGTGAGAGCCCATTGCGTGTCAGGGTCTGTTTAAGGTGCTGAGAATACAACTGCTGGCAAAAGGGACAGAAATGTCTGCTCTCGTGGAGCTGATGTTTGGTACTAATCACCTTGGGCTGCCCAAACAAGATGCAGACTGGGTGGCTTAAACAACAGCATTTATTGCCCCACAGTTGTGGAGGCTGGAAGTCCAAGATTGAGGTGTTGGCAGGTTTGGTTTCTCCTGAGGCTTCATCTCCTTGGCTTGCAGAGAGCTGCCTTCTCACTGTATCCTCACATGGTCTTTCTACTGTGCAAGTACATCTCTGGTGTTGGTGTCTCTTTGTATGTCCAAATATCCTCTTCTTATAAAGACAACAGTCAGAGTGGATGAGGTGCCACCCTAAGAGCCTCATTTAAACTTTAAAGGCCCTCATTAAAATTCAGTCACATTTAGGGTACTGGGATTAGGGCTTCAACATATGAGTTTTGGGCAGACACATTTCATCCCATAACACTTGCCTAGTGTGGGTAGCAGAGTCAGGATTGATCTCTGTTTTATGACCTCTGATCAGAACCTAGATCATGCTGCCTCATTGTTATGTACCAAATTAAAAACCTGAAATATAGGATACAAGGGGAGTGTGTGTGTGTGTGTGTACGTGTGTACGTGTGCATTAGTGTGTGCTTGTTGTGTGTGCATGCATATGTGTGCATGTATGTGTGTGTTTATGACCAAACTGCTTACATGAAGGAGAAACTTCAGTTTAGAGTTTGCCATTCCAGAGCTGGGCTCCCTGGAATTTTCTTACTCTTCCTCAGATCTCACCATAGGACCTCGCCCCTTTCAGGTGTCAGCTCTTGAACATTTTGGTTTCTTCTAAATCTCTTATGATGACTTCAAAATTCATAGCATTTAAATGTAGTAGCTTCAATGAGCATAACCAATAGACACAGACAGTAGGGGGGTGACGGTATGTGCTGGGGGCGGTGGGTGGGAGCGGCCAGGGAAGGTCAATGGGGGAGGGGGAAGGAGACTCTAAACAATAAAGATTAAAGGAGACACTAAACAGTAAAGAATTTAAATTTTAAAAAGTAGTAGCTTCAACTACCCTTTAAGCTAGAGCTTCTTTCTCTTTGACATCAAGACTTTTCCTTTGATAACTTCAAGTATTTCCCCATCAACACCAACAACTCACTGCTCATCAGTGGTTTAGCTTTCCAAACACATTAATTATAATGACTTATTTTGTTTATTGTTTTAAAATCAGTTTTAACTGTGCATTTCTGACTGCTTTGGTAGTGTAAACAAGGCTATTAACAAAATAATACCATTTTTTAAATGTCTCAAAAAATTCTATTGCTTTTTTGTGTGCTTCCTCTCAGCACGGGCAGATCTGTACAATTGAAATTTCCATTCTGTGCTCTCAGTGTGCTGACTGTGAAACAAATAAAAGACAGCTTTTGCATTCCATAACCTTGAAGTTCTCAGAGCACTTTTACCTCCAAGGCTGGGTAAGTGAATGTTTGCAAGTGACTTACCGAGACAAGGAGAGTGGGGATGTTGTGCATAGAGAGTGAGCTTGGCTTTTACGTGAAACAAGGATCGGGCTTGAGTTATTCAAAACTCACAAGAAGTAAGCAGAAGTGAGGCGAGCGAATAAAAACAGTGTGGAATAACTTAATAGTTTAAGATGCACATGGTGTAGCATTTCAATACTTAGAACACGAAGAGAACCTCTCATTTTTCTAATGTAGTCACAGCTACATGGTGCTTTTCTTCTGGAAAAGTGCGGATGATGTTCCATGTGTCCCTTTCTTTCCCCCAAGTGTCACCTCTGCATGTGGTGCAGCCATCTCCAGGGGAGAACAGAAACACCATTTCATGGAAAATAATTGAATACCTTCTTCAGTGGGGAGCAGAAAGAAAGCTACTATGGGCCCTACTGAAGTAGTCAAGGCAGTTCTTCATGCACATAAACTCTTGCCTAGCAATGAACTAATTTGGGAGAGCAACAACCACTTAAAAAGTCCTTGGTCATGTTTGAATAAAAATGAAAACAGGATCCAAAGCACCAAAGGCTCTATTTCTCCTATAAATCTGCACTTTCTTCAGAGGCCTAGCCACCTGGAGGCTTACCATGTTTTAGGGCGAATGATTCTGTGGTGCTCTATTTTTTATAGGATGAACAAGTTCTTGCATGATATATACAATGACTTTCTGCTGTCTACATATTAAGCAGACACTAAGGTAACTTCCTAAACCAAATAAGACCAGAATGTGATGAGATAAGGGGGGGCCAGGAAGCTTTGCCTGTGAAAAGCCATGTAGTAAATATTTTCGGCTTTGTGGACCACCCCATTTCCTGCCCAATGGTCACCTCTGCAGCCAGGTGCCCCAGAGACAACCTGTGGGTGAATGGGTGTGGCTGTTGTCCCATGTTGGCCATCATGTATGGACACCAAAATTTGAATTATGTCTAATTTTCATTTTCCAAAAACATTCTTCTTCTGATTTTTCCACCGACGTGGAAGTGTAAAATGCAATCCTTGCTTGTGAGCCACACAAAACATGAGGTACACTGTCATTTGCTGACCCCGGGGACAAAGGCTTGTGAGGTATTCATGTTGAGTTACGCTATTTAGGGATAGGTCACATTATTGATTGGAGTTGGGGAACTAAGTTAATAATATCAATATCACTGAAGTATCAAATAATTGAGTTGTTGCATTGTTAAGACCTTGATTTCTTGCCATATGTTGCCCAAATCTGCAAAGCTGCCAAATTTGCTTACATTGAAGTTGGTGTGATAGGGATGTAATTATTTTTAATGGTTAAGTCTTTTGTACCTCCCCCTGCCCCTTCCTCCCACTAAAGGAGAAGCTGTTCTAGCCTGGTCCCCAGGTCTTCTCTGATGTTGAGTTAGGGGAAAGATAAGGCCACAGAGGCCCCGAGAGTGAACAAGAACACAGCGAGAGAAACTGTGCTGATTCATTATTAACATGGAAGAATATGGGAACATAGGGAGGATATCATCATGGCTGGGACCGTGGGGCGGTTATGGATTTTCAGATGTGAGAAGCTGCATGGAAGAGCATTAAGGGGAAAAGAAAAGGAATTTGAGTAGTGTTGTATATTAGTCATTGGTTCTCTTTTGATGTTTTTATAGAAACATAAGTAAATATTAGAGTTCTCTTCTAATGTCTACTCTTTGGCTGCTTGGTTAAGATTCCACACAGAGACCAGGCATGCAAGGGCCCAGGATTTATTAGTTATATAGCTGTCTACAATATCATAAAAAGAATAACATCACATGCAAAAAGCAACATTTTATTTTTACTTTGTCTTTTCTAGAGATCTTGGAATTACTAAATATTTCATGGACCTTGACGAAGACTCACAAAACTTAAAAGGGCTATAGTTGCCCCCAAATTAGGCTAATTAGAATTTTAGCTTTGGGCTGTTACAGTAAGGATTGTTCACTGCCTTTGCTTCCCCTTAAGAAGGTGTGAATCTTTGTTTTGGTTCACAGGTACAACAGTTCAGAGATCCATAAATTATTTAGAGGAGCTGTCAAAATTCCATTAGAAATTTTATTAAAATGCAGAAAAATAATAAAATTTGTGTAATAAATGAATGGATGCAATAGCTCCTCTTCACTCTGTCCTGGATCTGAAGCTATGAGTTAGGGTATGCCCAGAAAACACAGTTGCTCTTGCTAAGAAATTTGGTTTCTTACATTTCTTGTCTAGACTGACACCATCCGTATGCTTGTGAGCTCTGATAGGATCATAGCACAAAAATAATTCTTTGGAATGCAATCAAATTTTCAAATAATTTAGTAACTCAAGGACAACATCCAAAGGAATAAAATTGTACCTAACCTTCAGAAAAAATTCTACCACTACAAACTTCCTAATATATCAGTTGTAACTATTATTATTATTATTATTAATTATTATTGCTATTTATCAAAAACTTAGAGAGTACTAGGCTCAGTGTTAGGTGCAGAAAATTGATGAAAATCAAACCTGGTTTAGCTGTCACTGAGCTTTCAATTTTTGAAAAACCAATAAGGAAGCAACTTCTATCTAGGCTTGAGCATCTATGAAATGTTAATTCACAGCATATTATTTCA
>NW_006286246.1:1347848-1349010 GCF_000327345.1 Myotis davidii | reverse complement strand
TTTTGGTTGATTTTTCTTTGTTAAATGGCATTTAAATATATAAAATAAATATCAAAAATATAAGTCTTTGTTTTAGTATGGTTGCAAATATAAAAAAATTTCTATATGTGACACGGCACCAGAGTTAAGTTAGGGTTTTCAAAATGCTGGCACGCTGAGCTCAAAAGGTTTGCCATCACTGGCCTAGACAGTGGAAATGGGGGTAGGTTGGATCCTGAGGGGTTCTCTCACCACCCCGACGCCTGTAACTTTGAAGATGGTGCTGTCTTACAGTATGAAGTGAAACACTCATGTGGCCCAGAAGCTGAGCAAGCTGGAAGTCAGCCTCTTGCCCCATTAAGGTGGGAAATAAGTGACAACATTGGGTGAGTTGTGATACCTCCAAGCTCTGTCTGACCTTCCAGGAGTTGAAAGCAAGAGGGCTGATGCTCCATTTTCATCTTCCAAATCTTGAGCAAAATGTCTCTGTGGACCAAGAAGGGAATTGTAGAGCATGGAGTTGAGTTTAACAGCATTGGTGCAATCCAAATCATACATACACACATAAGCATGTATGTGCATATGGATATATACACACATGTGCATACATGTACACATATGTGTGTGTGCATGATTCAGTTGGTGTCAATATAGCTAATCTAAACAACATGTCCTAGAATTGCCTTCCTGGTCCACAAGAGACCATTCGGTGTGTATACACACACGTACACACATACACACACACACGCACAAAATAACTACATGATATGTAGCATATATCAGACGTGTAGTTGTACATGAATACTTTTGAAGAAGCTATTCTATGAAGAATAATTACTGAATGCATGTAATGTGCCAAGCTTTGTACTGATTGCTTCACATGCATTATATACTGTTATCCTTAAATAATTCTTTGAATAAGTATTATTGTCACCATTTCATTAGATGAGAAAAATGAGGGCAGAGAGGTTAAGTGACTCATCCAAGATTACATATTAGTAGGAGGTAGAGAAAGGCTTCAAACCCCGAAGCCTGTGCTCTTAACATAGAAATTTAGTGAGATGAAAATAAAAAACAGAACTAAAAAACATAAATAGTAAATCAACAGAACATATTTAAATAATCAAAGAATTTTTAAAATATGGCAATGTTAAACAAAGTGAAAATAGTCCAAGATAAATAA
>NW_006286246.1:1340093-1347652 GCF_000327345.1 Myotis davidii | reverse complement strand
TGCAATCAGACTTGTATAATTTGCATATGGAGCAGTTTCATCCAGCTCATCCTGTGTCGCACCTATTGTTAATCATGCCTAGGCTTCCCTCCCTCTTCTCTCCCTCCTCCTCCTCTCACCCTTTGATTTAAGCTGATAAATGAATAGACATCAGGACACCAGCGTCTTTGTGAGTGATCACCAGCCTGTGCATTCAGACTAGCCCTTGGTTTACTGATTATGTCTTGGTTGGCATTCCATATGTTTTTGATAGTGTCCATTTTTGCTGATTTGGAAAAGGCTGCATGTATACAGGCAGATGGTGATGACAGGAAAACATTAGTAACTTACATTTTGGGCCTAAAGTCCCTGTTAGTCTTTAGCCACACTTAGTAAGATAGGTGTTCTCATCTTATTTAATGGATGGGACCTGCTTTCACCAAATATTTTAGAGTCATTATGCAAGGTTTGACTGTAGAAGGAGGCTTTTAAGAACAGATGAAAAGTGGGTGATTACTTCTTGGTGGTAAGGAATGTGCAGTCATGGAGATGGTTGCGACTTGATTTTCAATGTGTTGGTCTCTGATGAGTATGAGAAGAACTATTCAAAGTCTTTGTTTTGCTCAATTGTATTGCTTCTCACAGTTTCTATTAAGGGCATAAGGCATGGGAAGTGGGAAAAGGAAGCAGTGTAAGATTTCCTCTGCCTCCTCTCAACTTTGACCTCATTCCCTAAATTTCAAGGATGTTTCCTCTCCACCCTACATCCTTACTGTCACTCACGCTGTCTCAGTGTTGGAAGTAGGGGAGGAATTTAGGAAAGAAGATGGTGACAATTTTTTTCTGGGGGTAATTGCATCCACTCAGAAATGGCGAGACCGGTTCAAGTGTCAATTAAAAAGTTCTTAGTCATACCATTCCCATAATGGGCTAAGATTATGTCATTGCCTAAAAGTGAAGGTCCTAGGGTCGGTAGGGGGAAAAGGAGACATATGTAATACTTTAAACAATATAAAAAAATTAAACCCTAAAAAAAAGTGAAGGTCCTGCCCTCAAGAGACATGGAAAGAAGGGTGTGCGTGGATCTCACGGTAGGACTCTGAAACATTTCGAAGCATGAGACAAATAGCATTTACATTTTAAATCAAATCTAGATAGGGCTCCTCACTCTGCTCTGCATCCACCCACCTCGTTACATCAGGTTGGAGATCAGGTGAAGACATTCATATTGTAGGTTGGAGAGCAAGGCGGTTGTGGGAAACGGGGGCGAAGGCAAACACCCCTCCTGCCCGTCTGGGAGAACCTTCCTGAGAGCAAGCAACCAGCCTGGACCTGAAAGAGGTAGGAAAAGAATAAATATAAGCAATTTCAGGCTTTGGGAAATGGCAAACTGGGAGGAAGTCATTAGTGTTAAGACAGTCAGCAAAGCTGACAGCAGGGAAGAAAGGAATACTGAAGAGGGTAAAGAGTGAGTTCCTGGGGAGGGAGACCATCTCTTTCTCAGAAAGTGGGTGAGTGTCCTCTCTCATTATGGTGTTTACCGATTCATCAACGTTTCCTTTCTTCATCCCCCTCTGTGTCTTTAAGATAAAGTACTAATATGGGATACATTTGGAGTTTGAAGTTAAATACACATGGGTGGCCCAAAGCCTGCTCCTGTATCCCATTTGTTTATTTTCTCCTTAGTCCCTCTTGCCCTGATCTGTGTCTGTAAAGATATTGCTACGACATATGCCTGCAATTTTGCTGCCTATGGAGTCTTGTAGGGTTTTTCTGGTTTCCCGTCTTACATTCAAGTCCTTTAGCCATTTTGAGTTTGTTTTTGTGTATGGTGTAAGTTGGTGATCTAGTTTCATATTTTTGCATGTATCTAACCAAATTTTCCAGCACCATTTATTAAAAAGGCTGTTTTGACTCCATTGTATGCTTTTGCCTCCTTTGCCAAATATTAATTGAGTATAATGGCTTGGGTCAATTTCTGGATCCTCTATTGACCAGCGGTTCTCAACCTGTGGGTCGCAAACAATGAAAATACATTCTGCATATCAGATATTTACATTACGATTCCCAACAGTAGCAAAATTACAGTTATGAAGTAGCAAGGAAAATAATTTTATGGTTGGGGGTCACCACCACATGAGGAACTGCATGAAAGGGTGACGGCATTAGGAAGGTTGAGAAGCACTGTAATTAGAAAAGAGCATCAGAGTGACTATTTCCATCCAATATGACTAGAACCATGACAGAGATAAGCACAGGATAGCACTGGGCCCCACGGGAGAGGACCTGGCACAGACAGGAAAAGTCAATCAGAAAGACTCTCCTAGAGTACATACCCTTGACCAGAAACGAACCTGGTACCATTCAGTCCGCAGGCTGACACTCTATCCATTGAGCCAAAGCACTCAGGGCTGTGCTTCTCTCTTCTTTTCCCTAGAAGGAAAGGAGAAAGGCAGAGGGTTTTGAATCCGTACCAAAAGGAGGGAAAAAGAGCTCTACATGGACATAGAGCAGTCCATGTAAGACCCCATAGGCTCGAAATAGTGTACAAGTTGGGGAATTATGATGTGTTCCAAACATAAAGTGAAAGGAAGGATAGGAGATGAGGTTGGAGACAGGGGTCCCAGGCTGTCTTCACATGGAAGTCATTACAAAGCCTCTCTTTCCCACACTCCCTCCTCAATCTCTCCCTTTCACCAGGTTCACCTATTTGCTTTAAAATAACCCCTCAATTGAAAATAGTTGAGTTTGTTTTATCTTCCTTCTCCCGACCCAGGCGCACTTGAGTGGGAGTTAAAGATGCCCTGAGGGGCACAGTCACAATGAGGTGGGTGCGGTCTGGGGGGGAGGGGGGGAGTTCCCAGGTCCCTTTGGGGGATGGTCAGGGGCAGCCCTGCCAGTATCCTCCCTGGCTGTGTGACCACCTGGGCCTCACCTGGACCAAGAACACAGGCCACCAATAGCCAGCCACCCCACTCCACCTTATGCTGACCCCACAGCCTGAAGCAGGAAGAGGGAGCCTGGCCTGCTCATGGCATCCCACGGTCAACCCAGAGAGGGGCACCTGTTCCCGCAGGTCCCGCTCCCAGTTCAGTCCGGAGAGAACCCCAGTCACCTTGTGGGCAGAGCACTCTCAGGGGTCCCTAATTACTCCCTCCTCAGCCAGTGCCCCGCTGCCACATTGTGATGAACTCTGTCCCTTGGGAATCTGTCATTTGGGGGAGACAGGCAGGTTAATTACTAACTATTGTGGAAGGCTGAGCAAAATAAATGCTTAATAAACATACAGACATGCGTTATGGAGACGCAGGGCAGGGAGACAGTGATGACAGCTGGCAGGGAATCTGGAGGAGCTGGCATGGGAGCTGGGCTTCAAAGGATGCCACGGAGGAGGGGGAGGGGGTTGGTACAGAGAAGGGGGAGGGTGCCATGGAGAAGGGGAAGGGGAAGGTGTCATGGAGAAGGGAAGAGGGAGGGTGAAGGGGGGTTGGATGGAGGAAGCCACAGAGAAGGTTGAGGGGAGACAGGGATGAACGAAGCACTGACCTGAATCTCAAGCTATTACCGAAGCTTTAACTTTTTTTTTTAAATATATATTTTATTATTTTTTTACAGAGAGGAAGTTAGAGGGATAGAGAGTTAGAAACATCGATGAGAGAGAAACATCGATCAGCTGCCTCCTGCACATCTCCCATTGGGGATGTGCCCGCAACCCAGGTACATGCCCTTGACCGGAATCGAACATGGGACCCTTCAGTCCGCAGGCTGACGCTCTATCCACTGAGCCAAACCAGTTTCGGCGAGGCTTTAACTTTTTGATGAGCCAGATTATAGCTAGATATATAGCTATAATATAGTATATATACACACTAGAGACCTGGTGCACAAAATTTTGTGCACTTGGGGGGGGAGGGGCAGGTTGTCCCTCAGCCGGCCTGTGCCCTTTTGCAGTCTGGGACCCCTCGGGGGATGACCACCTGCTGGCTTAGGCCTGCTCCCCAGGGGATTGGGCCTAAGATGGCAAGACATCCCTCTGGCAGCCTGGCAGCCCTCGAGGGATGTCCACTTGCCAGCGGGGAGCAGGCCTAAACTACAGTTAGACATCCTTAGCGCTCCTGAGGAGGCAAGAGAGGCTCCCACCACCTCCGCTGTACTGGCAGCTGTCAGCCTGGCTTGAGCAACTGAAGCTCCCAGCCTCTCCTTTTTTCTTTTTTTTTTATTCTGAGATTCATTTACTTTCTATAATTGAAACATTTTTGCCGTTACTGGTGCTCCCAGCTCTGAGGCCACAGCCGGCTGAAAGCAGGTATCTGGGGTTTGTTTAACTTCTATAATTGAAACATTGCTGCTTTTGGGCTCAGAGCCAGGCCGCGGTAGGCCGGGAACCTTGGCTTCCTCCATCACTGGAGCAAGCAAGAGTCTTTGCTTGCTTCAGATGCGTGGCTGCTGGCCGCCATCTGGGTTGGGTTAATTTGCATATCGCCCTGATTAGCCAATGGGAATCATAGCAGAGGTACGGTTAATTATCCTTTTGTCTTTTATTAAATAGGATATATGTGTGTGTGTGTGTGTGTGTGTATCTGCACTCCCCCCATTGGGGATTGAGCCTGCAACCAGGGCATGGTCCCTGACTGGGAATTGAACCAGCAACCTCCTGGTACATGGGTCGATGCTCAACCTCTGAGCCACCTGGCTGGCCAGGCTAGCTCTATCTTCCTTTTTCCTTTCTAGCTCCAGTGGGAGAAAAGATGCATTGTTGTAAATCATCGTTGTCTAGAACTTAATAAAGAGAACTGCTTTTAGCAAAGGGCTTGATTGCACATATGATGTGTTTAGAGATTCCAGTTCTGCTATCTCTACAGAATATACAGACACACACAGAGATACTCATTGTAACGCTCAGAAAGGGTGCTCCCTATTTCCTTGTGTCAGCCAAAGGCCGTGACTAGAAACATCTCCCCAAAATTTTACTAGCTAAGAACCAACTTAATATAAAACTCTGCATACACTAATTAAATGTTTAGGTGCAGTTACCTGGCAGACCAACTTGCACTATTATTCTGGCTTATTCCACTAAAATGTATATGTTGTGTAAGTATTTAGAGTAGGTCTTACTGTGTAAACAAAAAAATCCTGCAGTTCTGTTTCTGCATGGCCTGGCAAAATCTGAGCCCCTGCAGCCTTATGGAAGCAGTGGAAAGAAAAGGGCTTCAGAATTATAGGATATCGCTCTTGAAAAGTGGGCTTTGAAAACTGGGGCATCAAGAAATTGTTTTGCCATGGCCCCATGTCTCAGTTGGAGCATCCCATACACCAAGAAGGTTGTGGGTTCAATCCCCAGTTGGGGCTCACACAGGAGGCAACCAATCCCTCTCTCTCTCTTCCCCCCACCCCTCTCTCTTTAAAATCAGTAAACATAACCTTGGGTGAGGATTAAAAAAAAAGAAGTTGCTTTATGTCCCTGGGGCTTAAGAGCTGAAGAATCACCTTGATGTTTGAGCCTCTGCCATGTTCAACACAACTCAGTGTTCAGATTATGTTTGCCACCCGGAGGGCCTCACTGTGGGTTGTGAAACAGGAATGCTCCTGCAGGCTGCTCTAATAAACCTGATTCTCTAGAATTGAAGCCCTTGTGTGTGGCTGGCAAGAGGGAATATCCGTGAGCAAGCTTGCTCCCTTGCAGTTTGCTCTTGTATATGTTCTTTGCTTTGGTGTTCCCTTGTGACTGCAGAAGTTATCTATCAGTTCCTGGTCTACCTCCCCTCCTCCTCCCCTTCCACCTCCTTTCCTTGAGGGCAGTGGTCAGCAAGCTCATTAGTAAACAGAGCCAAATATCAACATTACAATGAAAGAAATTTCTTTTGAGAGCCAAATTTTTTTAACTTAAACTATTTAGGTAGGTACATTGTTATTAACTTAATAAAGGTACTCCTAAACTGGCCTTTGCTAAGATCCTCCCTCTCTCTCCTCCCCCAACACAAAAGAGCTTCTCTGTCTCTCTCCTCCCCCAACACAATAGAGCTCCTCCCTCTCTCACCACCTTTCCTCCCTCCTCCCCAGCGGTGCTCCCCCTGCCTCCCTCGCCTCTGGGGAGGGGGGAGGAAAGAAGAAGGGACAGAAATCTCTCTCTCTCTCTCTCTCTCTCTCTCTCTCTCTCTCTCTCCCTCACCTAAGGCCCTTCAATCCCCAGCCCAATGCTCTATCCACTGAGCCAAACCAATCTGCACTCTTCTCTCTTTTTTTTAGGGCCTAAAGAAGAGGGTTTCAATCACCTTCTTTTTTCTGGTAGATTCAACTAAGACCACTTGTGGAGGTTGAAGCACTCACATTTGCCTCTTGTTGATCCCTGAGAGAGAAAGAATTCTATAGGGCCCTTGGAGTTCAATTGTGAAATCCCTACATGAGCAGAGAGAAAAGGAAAATCTGTCCTTCTTTTCCATGTCTCTGATATTGGGGAGAAGAGACAGGGAATAAGGTGATGGGTGCCTAGCTCCTGAGAAGCCTTCTCAAACTCTGAAAGAACAGAACTCCCTGTGGACTGAAGGCATCTCTGGTCAGCCTCATTTTTGAAGGATGTCTTGGCTTCATAGTCCTTTTCCAGAGAGCAGGTTGCCTGCATGAAAAGTTGCACCGTGTGTATGTTTTCCATCCCGTTCCTCTGACCTCATCATCCTCTTAGGTTTCTTCTCCACTCAGCCAACTTAACAGTTGTATCTCAGACTCAGGCTCAAAAGCCAGGTTCATCTATTTGCTTCAACATAACCCCTCCATTGAAAATTGAAAACAATTCAGGAAGGAAGACTTGCACCATAAATGGCACTTGTGAATGCTCTGGAAATTAATCTGTTATACACATCATTCTTTTTTGGGGTTGTTTTATCTTCCTTCTAAAGAACTCAGAAACTCAATGGCAACTTGAAACAGAACCCAATTTAGTCCTGTCATTAGATCAAGAGGGTTTTATTCTCCCTGGTCCTCTGTCAGATTTTAATTGGATGTAGTTTTATTCCCCTTCTCATCTAATACTGGAACATATCCATCTGCACAAAGATCTCACTTTTAAATGATGTTCTTCTATTTCAAGAGATCTTTTACAGGGGAAAAATAATAGCTCCCCTCTAGACAAAGCTCATGGCTGGAAACTGAGTCTATCTCCAAAAATTCAACAAATTCCTACAAAGTGTTGGGCCCAAATTCTTGGTGGCTAGAGGAGGAGGTGGGGTTCTGAAGGGGGCCATGACTTGCTCAGAGTTACGTAGCTAGGTTAGTGTGTCACCTGTGTACTTTCTTTCTTCTCATAGCTATTGGGTACTTTCCCTCAAAGTGAGACCCAGACTCTGGTTGTAACAAGAATTCCTGTCCTATGCTCCTCTGAGATACAGCACCCAAGAGAATTAAAATGTTCAGCTGTTGTCATTGTCCAGTGTAAATCACTCTGTAATCACCTGTTTCCCTTGGGAGAGAGTGACTCAGTGGACCATGGCTGAAAGCCCCACATAGTCCAAACCTTGGTGATCTGTTTGGTTTATTCTCTCAATGGACCTCTTCTCTGTAGCCACACACACCCTCTGTCCATTCAT
>NW_006286246.1:1320174-1338646 GCF_000327345.1 Myotis davidii | reverse complement strand
TATTAGGTCTTATTTTAAATGTCCCTAAGGCAACCACCACCAACCACTGACTTCTCAGAGGATCAGAAATATAGCTACCTGTACCATTTATTCATCACACTGATCACATTTGTGATTATTTAATTGAGACGCTCTCCCATTTCTCCATAAACCTCATGAAAATGGGAATGGAGCTAGTCATTCTCTTCATCGCCATAGAAGTAGTCATGTGTTGACGAACTAGCCAATGTGGCCTTCAGGCTCTGGGGTGGAGGAGAAAAAGCAGGTGCTTTCATTATAAAGGACAATGGGACTGGCAGGAATTTGTCCCCTCTCCTTTATTATGGGCCTTTCAAAAGGCTTGTTTAATCCCACAGGGTCCCACAGGACCCTGTTAAGCTCCACGATTTTGTATCTGGCATCAAAGAAAGGGGGTCTCTAATACCCTCACTTCATTTACAAGCTAATCTTCAACATCTTTCTCCTTAGGCCTCCTCATGTTCCAGGACAGCTTCTCACCTCCGAGAGTCTCCTTCTCTGATTTCGATTTCATTTCTCCTGCATATAACACGGCCTCCAAATCATTTTTGCCTTTCTCCATCCCCAACCATGGTTGGAGCTCCATCCTTCTTCGCTGAAGATGTGCCTTGTCCATGTTCTGGTTCCCCCCAAATGCAGCTCTATGGATACTCCAGCCTGATTCGGAGCCTTTCAGTTTCTCAAGTCCTTTGCTCCCCCAACCTCCAGAGTTCTGCATATGCTTTTCCACTGCCAGGAGTATTCTTCTTCCTACTCTGCTCATTTGGTTAACTCAGGCTCATACTTAAGACAATAATACAAATAAGAACTCTTCCCTGACTCTTAGCTTCTGTTAACACCATAAACAGGGCATTTATAAAAAAATATTTGGAGCTGTTTATAAGGTTGTATTTGTGAGATTATTAATGTCTATCTGTTCTAGACTTTAAATGCCAAAAAGTAGTCATCCTCTGCCCTTGAATGGAATCAAACCTGGGACCCTTCAGTCCACAGGCCGACGCTCTATCCACTGAGCCAAACCAATCTACGCTCTTCTCCTCTCTCTCTCTCTCTTTTTTTTAGGGGATAAGGCAGAGGATTTTCAAGCCGTACCAAAAGGAGGGATAAAGAACTCTACTTCTCTACTTGGACACAGAACAGTCCAAGTAAGACCCCAGAGGCTTAAAATAGTGCATAAGTTGGAGAATTATGATGTGTTCCAACCATAAAGTGAAAGAAAGGAAGAAAGGAGTTGAGATTGGAGACAGGGCTCCCAAGCTGTCCTCACATGGAAGTTGTTACAAAGTCTCTCTTTCTCACACTCCCTCTTCACTCTTTTTCTCCCTTTCACCAGGTTCACCCATTTGCTTTAAAATAACCCCTCAATTGAAAATTGAAAACAATTCAGGCCTTAGTCAGGATGTTCACCTTTATCCTGAGAACAAGAGGAAACCATTTGGCAGACTTAATTAAATGAGTGGTCAGAGCAGGTTTTCTTTTTAAGCAGGGGTGGAAAGTACTTCTAAGGTAGAATTGATAGGTCTTGCTGATGGGTTGACTGATCTTTTACCCTCTTTGCATCCACCCCCTTGGGCATTTAACTCTGCCTCTGTCTCTGGACTTGACCATGTGCCTGGCTTTGGGTAATAGAATGAAGCAGAAGTGCAAGTATGGTGTTTCTAAGCACAACTTGAGAGGCCTTGCTCTTTCTTGTGTTTCTGTCATCTCCATGAGGACATTCCTGAGGTAGCCTATTGGCATGGAACAGATACGTGGCAGAGACTTGAAGTGCCCAGTCAGCCCATTTGAGACTTGTCTAGAGTGGTTGGCAAACTCATTAGTCAACAGAGCCAAATATCAACAGTACAACAATTGAAATTTCTTTTGAGAGCCAAATTTTTAAAACTTAAACTATATAGGTAGGTACATTGTTATTCACTTAACTAGGGTACTCCTAAGGCTTAGGAAGAGCCACACTCAAGGGGCCAAAGAGCCACATGTGGCTCGTGAGCCGCAGTTTGCCGACCATGGCACTAGGCAATAAGCTAAAAGTGTTCCATGAATTATATCATTTGATTTTCCCCAAACTGAGGCAGTTATTGTTATTATCATCACTGCTTTTACCTATGAGGTAGTACATGGGGGAAGGTACCTGAGGTAACTTGCTCAAGATCCCTCAGAAATTGGTTGGTTTGGGCTCTCTGACATTTACCACTATTCCTTCACTTCCCGTTAGCACCTGATTCTCATTTAGGGAGAACTGTTTTGAAGAGTTATTGCAGGAGAGAAATTCCAGGGCCGGCCTCTTATGCTTCTCTCATGCCACCTGTGACTACAGAAATGGTGGGGGAAACCCTCTGTGAGTTTCTGGTACACCTGGGGCAGGCATGTGGCCCAGGCTCATCCTATCAGTGCTGTCTCCGGAATCTGCCTCCTGGTCACTCAGTGGAAAGCAGGTTGGGAGGATCAATTCACCACAGAGGTGGCACAGCCATGTTGTGGTCCAAGCTGCCCAGGTGCTGCACGTCTTTGCCTCCTTTCAACCCCAGTCTTGGTGGTTTGCACTGATTCCGGGCAGCGCCGGCATCCTTAAAATAAAGGCTCCTTTTCCACCATAGCAAGTGGGCATGGCAAGTCTTGATTCTCAAGTCCAGGGCATTCCTTCATTTTCCCACCAATAAGAGGTCTTTATTTTTAATTCATGATTTGATGATAGTACTTGCTCATTTTGTTGTTGTACCCACATGAACTTTATCCATTTGTCCAGTTTCGGCCCTAATCCTCTCAGGCCTTTCCTACGGACTCTAATCCTGATGGACTTTCTGTGACTACGACCAGCTGTACCCCAAATACAGGCCCTGAGGCATCCTCACTGCCTTTAATACTCTCCAAGGCAGGCTTTCTAAATGCATTGATGCCTTGATTTATTCAACAATGTTTATTATGTGACAGAACTCAACTAGATGCTAGGGATGAAGTGGGAAATACACTTCTGACATGTGACATGTGTTTCCAAAGAGAAAGGGATCCTGTTATGGGAAAATGTGATGGCCAGTCTAACTTTATCCTGGGCCACAGAGGGGTCTATGAGGTATGTGAAATCTCTAAAATAGAGTAAAGTATTGTTTGTATATTTTTTGTTTTCTAAAACAGGCCTCTATACCAGCCATCAGATTCTCAAAGAAGTCTATGGCCCCCAAAAGATTAAGCACCAAAACTGTGAGTGTATATACTGTCTAGTCTCTCCAATTAGTGAAATCTCTGAGTTAGGGAACTGTCTTATAATTTTCGTCTGTTGCTCAGATGACCTGCTCCAAAAGTGCTAAGCATATAGGAGATTCTCAATATTCTTATTGAGTACTGAGACTGAAAAATTAAAAAAAAACTGCTTTAAAATGTAGGTCAGGTTTCCTTTTAGTCATATGTTTTTCTAAAACTCAAATTTAGCCATCATATATGTTGTTCAAAATAATGTTCTTTAGAACTACATTGCCTGAGATAAAACGCTGGCAATGTGAGAAGTGCGGATCATTTTTCACATTTTGATCATGATTTTAGTCCATGAGCTGTACTTTTCAGTGACTGCTGACCTTTTTGCATGTCAGGTTCTTGCCCCAAATTTTCTGTGATCTTACAGGATGAGTAGCAGATCCGAATGTTTAAATTTCATCATTGCCTCAGTAGGTAACTACCCCTGCTCCCTCGACCTGCTACCAAGCTGGGAAGAATACAAAATACCTTTTCTCATTCATAATGATTGCTCTTAGACCTCTGGGAGATCTGATTGAAAAACTGAGTTCTTCTAGCCAGACTAGAAATCTGGAAATTAGCTTTTTATAGTTTCGAGAAGTCTTGGAAGGAGAGATGATACTAGGGGAACAAGTGGCAACCAGGTCAGAATCAATATTTATTGGCTTATTAAAGCAAGGGGGATGCTGGGAACAACTGTGTCTCCACAGGTGTGGGCTGGGGATAGGAGCCTCTGTGTGCCAGCTGCTGTCTGCCTGAGAATACCAACTGTTAGGGTCAAGCATTCGCATTTTAAAAAATGTTTACATGCTTTGAAGTTTCTCCTTTAACAAGCCACAGGGCACGTGTATTAGCCATTCAGGTGTTAATGCGACAATGATGACATGAGAAGAGATTCCTAGATTTTGTTTCATCTCTCTCTTCACCCTACCCTTTCCCCACATGCTTGTCTTTTTTCTCTTTCAGCATTTAATCTCTGTGGGGGACATTCTGGTAGGATTGTAATCTTCAAAGACCATCGGTCTCTGTGTTATAGAAGTCATGATGTGCTCTTGAATGAGTCTCTCACTCTATTAAGGCTCAGAGATGCATGGTTGCCGAGGGTTGTAAGGAGAGTGATTTCCTGGGGAATGTGAGGATGTGAGGAGGTCTGGGAGGGTGCTCTGCCCACCCCACCCCTCCCCTCTCTTTTTGTCTTTCCTTCCATTGCCAATGAAAATCTCCCCCATTATTGCTGATCCTAGAAATTTCTCCTGTAGGGGTTTCTTCCTTTGAATCCAAGTGCCCTCTAGGGAGAAAGGGCTTATATACTAAACCTCATTTGAACCTTCAGACTCCCGATTAATTCATACAATTCGAACATGTAAGAACACTTTTATTGAGCAGCTAGTCTGTACCTGACACTGTGCTATGTGCTTTATATAGTTCAATGCATGTCATTTTCTCAGAACCCTTGCATAGCAAGCTGCCTCATTACATCAATTTCATAGCTGCAAAAAAAAAAAAATCTGAAGGTTATTTCATTGACCAGCAACATGACCAGAATTTGAAAGCAGTCTAACTTGGCTTCAAATTAAAGACCTTTTCATGATACAAAGTGGAATAAAACCACAATCACGATATATAAAATACTAAGATTAAAAATGTTAGTCCCTTCACACATCTACCTACACCACCCCTGCCCTCAAATTTATATCAGAACAGATCATCATAAACAATAATCCCTAAATATTTTTGGAGAATGGGAGATAAAGAAATTCAGCCATTCAATAATATTGAGTGACTACTGTGTGCCAGGAACTTTTATCGTTTCTGGGAATAGAGCAGTCAATAAACAAAAATTCCAAATCTCTGGAAGGCTACCTTCTAATGGGGATAAATAATGAAAAAAATATATGCATAAAATGTAGTATGTTAGAAGGTTACTAGTGCTATGGAAGATATAAATCATGGATGGGCAGTGGAGCAAGGGGGAAGGGTGGATTGTAATGATTAATTACAAGTAAGAGGTCATGTAGCCATAACTGAGGAGGTTAAAATTAAACAAATACGTAGAGAATATATTGGAGCAATCCATATACAGAAAGTCCAAGGCAAAGAGAATAGCTGGTCCAAGGCCTGAAGGTAGCAATGTCTTGGGCATGTTCCAGCAGCAAGGAGGCCAGTGTGACAGGCAGCTGGAGCCAAGTGAGCAATGGGGAAGAGAAAGTAGAAGTTGAGAAAAGTGAATGAATGGTGAATGGGAGAACTTACTGCTTATAGAACATAGAGAAGATTTTGGTTTCTAATCTGAATGTGATGGGAAATTATTAGAGAATTTTAAGCTGAGGAATGACTTGGTCTGAGTTACCTTATAATAGCATCACTCAGGTTCTGGAGAATTGGAAGGGGAGTAAACAAGTGAGGAAGAGGTTGTGAATTAAAATCAAGATTTGCTCACATCAAAATTATCTCTAGAGCAGGTGCTACATGCATGTACAACCACTGTTTTAGGTTTTTCCTTATCACTATCGCCTACTTATTGAAGTCAAGTCGGTCCTTTGTGGGTATGAATCTAGTAGTCCGTGTTATCACTCCAATCAACTGGTCACCTTTGGCTTCATATCTATTTGGAAAAGGTTCCCCAAAATTCAGTGGGCTTTGGTGGTCAACCAAAATCTTTGTAACTTTCTGTATCATAATCATAAAATGCTAATAGAATCATTGAAATATTAAAACTGAAGAGCCCTTAGCAACTATCTGGCCTCATCTTGCCAGAAAGACAACAGCATCCCAGAGATGCAAAGTAATTTGCACAAAGCCATCTAATTTGGGATGGAAGTGGAGCTGGTACCCAGATTTGAAACTCCTGCCCACAGTTCCTTCTGGCACATGTCTCTGTCGGTTCCTTGGATTCAAGACAACTGCACAACTTCTTTCAACTGTGAAGTGAGAAGTGGTGCTTGTGATGAATTTTACAATGTCACTTCATGCCAGACAAATAAGCCATACTGATATGAAATTAATTACATTTGCTTTTCAGTGTTCTAATAATGAGTGACTTAAATAATGACACCTTGAGAGAACTAGCTAAGATGCCAGATTTTAAGATTTCATCACTAATCAGGGCAATAGTGAGCATTTTCAAACTGACAATCACAATCAGACCCCTTTTCTTCCTTTCCTTGAATGCCATGTTATAAGGCTGCATCCTAAAATTAAATTATACTTCTAACATGTGCAGTGCCCACTCATGTCAGACTGGCAGTGTGAATTCTGACCTTCCATTGGCCTATTATATGAAACGTGAAAAGGGGGAGAGCAGCATGCTATCCACTATGCTATAATAACTTTAGTTCTTCTGTAATAATGGTGCAACGACATGGGAGATAGCAATAGGAGGAAGAAACAACTATGGGGGCAAGTCATGAAAAACACTTCTGCTTGATCTCCCATAATTATGTAGTTAATTTATGTCATCACCATAAAGGGATTAACATTTTCTGTGATGTCCTTTTTTCCTTCAGTCCATAATGTCATTACTTACTTGCTTCAACTAGTTAGGATTCGTGTGGGCTGAAGCATGGAATAATGGAGCAGTGGGTTGTTCCCTGAAAGTGGTGCCCAACTCTCTGATGGAACTTGATGATATTAATGATCACTCTGAAGTGAGCCATGGGCAGGTTGATTTAAATGCAAAGTTTCCAGAGGAGGAGGTTCAGAAGTTTAAGCAGACTGAATGCACGTGACTCCAGTGAGTAGTATAGTCGTGTGAAACAAGTGCGTCTGGTGATGAATGTAAACCTGGGGAGGAGCACCTCTCCTACTTTGTTGCCATGGCATGCACATCAGGGGCATCTCCGTTAAGTAAAGATACTTTCAGCTTCATCATGAACTGTAGTTCTTATAGTTAGAAACTCTACAGGCCCAAGGATATTTGCATATGCTGTGCATATGCGCACATTGGTTAGTTCTGTGAGGAGGGATTGAGATGGGGAGAGACAATCACTTGAATTGCAATATTATATGAAGGAATGCAACCTTATAGATTGTGGAACAGATGCTGGGGGAGAGTTGTCCCACCCCTCCACCCCCTCTGAGAGGTGTTACCACCAGAGATCTCTGAAGTACCTGGAAGAGGTATTGGAGCGACTTTATGCTACCAGAGCCCTCTGCTTATCCTCCCTGTCTCAAATTATACGTCTAAGAGAATGGCCAGAAAGAGTGGTTGCTTTACAAATGCTTGTTGCTCAAACATTCTCACTGTCAAACTCCATGCCCTGACCCAGGCCACCTTTCCATCTCTGTGTAAGATCTTTAGTGGGGATGTCACTGTGCTCACTGTGGGTTCTCAAAAAATATTTGGATGTAAAGATAATGCCTGTAGATGGGAAATCACATACTCTTAAAGTTATCTAACGCCCTCTGACATGATGCACTAATAAATTAATTGGCTAAAATATCAGGCAATAGACATCGTGCAAGGAAAATGGGATTCACTTATTATGTAGTAACTTGCCATCCCCTTAGGAAAGAGGATGTACTCTTCTGGGACACATGAAACAATCCAATATATAGTATAACCCGTATCTTCCCAAATGCCTAATTGATTTTAATAAGAGGATATGGTGAGGAGGAAAAGATCTGTTTATAACATCATTCTCGGGCCATACAAAATTACCAATTTAGCTCTAGCTGTCTTGCTCAGTGGATAAGGCATCAGGCTGCAGATCAAAGGGTCCTTGATTGCAGGTTACTCCCCGGCCCAGGCCCTGGTGGGAGCCCTTGCAAGAGACAACCAATCGATGTGTTTTTCTCACATTGATGTTTCTCTCTGTTTTTCCCTCTCTCTTCCACTTTCCTTAAAAATCAACAGAAAAATATTTTCAAGTAAGGATTAACAAAAACAAAAACAAAATGAAATTATCAACTTAAAAATTAGCCTGCTGCATTTGGTCAAACATTTAATTAACTCACCCCTAATGCCTTGGCAGGGCCACACTAAATGATTCTGCGGGCCTTATATGGCCCACAGATCGGATATCCCCTACCCCTGATCTAAATGTTGGTCATATTTTGTCTTCATTTGAAATCATAAATAGAAATAAAAAATTACTCACTGGTGTTAAGAAAAAGGCTTTATATATTTGTTTGTAGAAACATTAACTCTATAATTTTCTCTCTGTTCAGTTAGTCATTAGAATAACTGTCCAGGACATCTGGGTCTTGTGTGACAGTGGTTGAATGGTCGATGTGGGTCTTCCCTTGGTGGAATTTAACCATCACATCTTAGAGAAATGACTTCACCAAAAAGAGAATTTAAAGAGTTCTCACATAGCAGTGAGGCTGACTGGCATGCTAATTTGAATATAAAGGCATCAATTAATAAGTAATTAATTCAAAAGACTTTTTTTTTTTGTTAAGCCACTGGGTGAGGTGTTAAGGATTTACAAAGATAACTACAAGGCATTTACAGTCTGGAGAGGAAAGCAGGCATTGCACATGTGGTATTTTTATAACTTTAATACAAGGCAAAAATAAGTGGCATACAAGGTGTCAATGGAAAGCAATGCAAATGAGGCAGGCACTAGCTACCTTCTAATGGAGTGCCTATAGACCCACACAGAGCCTGCAGTCCAGCTGCAGCAAAGAGAATCCTCCCACTGCTCACAAGCAGCTGCCTTGGCAGTAATTGCAGTGGGAATTCATAAAAGAAAGATGTCCATTCCAGCCGGGGTGATCAGACAAGCGTTTACGGCGGAGGACAGATTCGAGTGGACTCGTGAAATGTGTCTTTCTGACAGAGGAAGGTGACAGAATGAGGGCCATCTCCAGCAGGTGGAAGCTGCATTTGGCAGCGGTTATGCTCTGGGAATGGGAAATCAAAGGCATATTGGGGCTCAGTCTATGATGCTCACGAGGAACCACCTGACACGCTGGCCTGGGGGACCCTGAAAGCTTCTCGTGTAATGGTGGCTTCCCTGGTCCCCTGGGAAGGAGTGGGCCCTTCTCAAGTGCCCCCGAAGGCTCTCTTTCCCAGCCAGGCCTTTACACTCTGCCAAGGAGGCTGGTTCCTTAGGGGAATGAAGAAAGGCAGGATGATTGATTGGGGTCAGATTGAACAGACTTGGGTGACAGGCGGGGGCTTCTGGTAAAGGAGGTGTTGTCCCCCGTTCTAGAGGCCACTCTGGGACCTCTCCTCCGGGGTGGTTGTGGCGGGCCTGGCGGAAGTTGCTGCAATTTGGAAAGATATTGAGACATTGTCTGTGCTGGCCCTGGGGAAGCTTGGGGACGCATTGGGAGCGCTCGGATTTGGTTTCCTGCCTTTGCTGCCAAGGGATCTGAGCTGCTTGCTTAACCAATGACCTTCACCCAGTTTCCTCAGGACCTCAGGCATCACCTTCAGGGTCTTTATGGGCCACACAGGGTGCCCGAAAGGAGTGAACCTTTGTGCCAGTCCAGGGTTTTGTTGAACCAGCCAGACTGTGGGCATGACATCTTACGTTCCCTTTCTTCATCTCGTGCCTTCCTTCCCAGAGCCTCCCTCTGCCTCCGTCACTTTCCCACACACACTAACCCAGAGTATGCCTCCCTTCCCCCCCACCCCACCACCACCCATCTCTCATACAATGAATGCTGCTGTCAGTTCAGATAAGGGTACCCGCTGGAGAGAATGGCAATATTTTCAGTCCTGGCAAACACGATCATAAGTTCAGTTTATTAATATTGCAACAGTTGCACTAAATGAGATCACTTGGCTAACAAAACATTTATCAACAAAACGCTGCCACCTACTGAAGTTTTGCAAACAGCCCAGATGATTGGATAAGATCACAAATTCGTTCTGTCACAAGCTTATGGTCTTTTCTGAAATTGTTCTGAAAAAAGAATGATAACCAGCACAAGCAGACAAGACATCCCCTCACGCAGGCTGTTTAGAAAGTGTCAGGGCAAATCCTGCAGCGTGGCACCCGCTCCCAGCAGGACGTGTGGGGCCCTCGGTGATTAGTTTACTATGGAATTTTCCAGCAACTGCTCAAGAGGGTCGTGTCCATTAACAACACATTCTTTACACACTGACTTGCAACGTTGATGTTCAACTTGCAGTGAAGGCACAAACATTTTTTTTAAATGCCCCTCAGTGTTTATTCTTATTCTCTAGAAAATTAATATCTTTGGTACCAAAAAGAAAAACACCTTATGATGATGGTAATAGCTATTTTTCTATGATGATGTAACACTGGAAGCACACTTTCCTTCAAAGACTCCTTCAACTGTGGAAACCACTTTAGAAATAAATCATGAAGTCGTATTGAGTTTTCGGAGTCCAGACTACTTCAGTAAGTAATTTGAGGATTAATTTGTAGTGCCGAGGGGAAGTCGGGGGAAAAAGAAAACAAAACTATGATGATGTCTGCGTGATTCGTTTCTTCCAGAGCTCATAGTCACTCTTCTCTGAAAAATCTGAGGTCATAATTTGGAGTGTGATTGACAAGGCGGGCGGTGACAGCGCATTCACCCCCCCCGCAGCTCCAGTCCTCAGCGAGCAGTGCAGCCCGTGGCCGGGACAGGGAGGCCAGCGGGCCACACCGGGGAGCTGTGTGCCTGCTTCTCACGCTGTTTCACTTACGTGTGTCATCTCTCCCACACCCCTGTGCCTCCTCCAGGGACGGGTCCTGGCTCCTGGGGTCTAGGACAGTGGCTTGCATGTTGCAGGAGCCATGAAATGACAGGTCCAAAAAGTTCACGTGTCCGAGGTCTACTCATCAAGCCACAGTAATTTTAGGGAACTACCTTCTAGATCTCTAGCATTAGGAGGCTGTTAAGGACTAACTCTTTTTTTTTCTGGAAATTTCTGCACCTCCCTGACAGCAATAGGCATGAGCTTACTGACTGAAGGATTTCAGTGGGTGAAGGCAGACTTTCTCCCCAAGAAAGGGAACGTAAGATGCCATGCCCACAGTTCCTCTGTGAGAGCAGAGGGATGGCAAAGGGGACCCTGCCGCCTGTGCCCATTTAGGATGGCGTGAAGAAAGTCCTGGCCTGGGCACCCGTAGTGCATGTCCATGCCTCTGCTCTGCCGTTTTTCTGAATTCACATCACAAAGTGAGCTTAAAAGAGAGGAAACGTGGGATGGAGCGGAAGAGGAGAAGCAGGCTGATGGTTGGCCTTGGGGTCAACTAATAATAACACGAGACTATTTATTAAATACCAAGTATTTGCTAAATGCTGTTCGAGACATTTTAATTGTCCCAGTTTTATTCCCTATAACAATCCTCAAGGTAGGAGTTATTCCTCCTATTTTATAGATAAAGAAACCTAGGTCCAGAGAGGTTAAAGGGCTTGGCCAAGTTCACCCAGAAGGGAAGTAGCAGTGAACCCATAGCTCAGTGTGTGTGTCTTCTGGCTTGAAAGGCCCTGCTCTTTCTGGGGCTCCGGCATGAGCCCAGCTGATATGTTTTCCCCGTTGCTGATGCAGAGGGTTAAGCAGAGAGAGGGAATAGGCGAGAGGAACTTCCTCTCTTCTACCCAGGAAAGTTGTGCTGCTCTTCACCTGGGGGGACGGAGTTCACAGTGTGCTAGTAAGTGAGATCACGGGTAGACAGCCCTTGGACCTCCTTAGAAGTGAATGACTATAAAAAAGCCAAGCCATTTGTATTACTCTTGGAGGTGATGTGATTTCAAATGGACAGAGAGCACAGTTTGTCTTCTGTTCAAATTGGCATCCCTTCATGCCGTTCTGGGAATTAGTTCAGAACTGACTACAGGCAGCATAAATCACCTTTGCTACCCAGAACTATTTCCTAGCAGGCCTATGTTTTCCCAGGAGCTTCTTTCTCTGCAGTAGATAAAAGTTCGCCTTCATTTCATGTGATCTCATTTCATTTTCCTCTTCAGTAGACACCAGCCAATGTCCCTCATTCCGGGCAAAACAGGCTCCTGTCCTGTGCGCCATCCTCCAGGTGGTCCTGCCGGAGCCTTGCGCTGAATGCTTCCATCACTCCTATTGTCGCCAGGGGGATACTTTTTATTCTCATTGAAAGGAAAAACATATTCTGAATATGTAATGATAACCTGCATGCAGCTCTGATTATAAATATCAAGTGTTATAAAAGCCCCATCAGTGGATGATCAAAGGCCTGAGGGACTCACTGCAGGAGCAGCAGATGACCCAGAACAATAGGAATAAAAGGAAATGCTGAGTAGACATGGGGTCCCAGGAAATTCACAGTAAAGATGTTTTTTGATGTATTTCAGTTATGTCTTGTGAAAGAGTCTAACTAAGCTAACAAAGCAGTTGATTTTTGCATTGACTGCTACTTGGTAATGAAAAATAACTTCTAGGTTTGCTGATTAGTAATATTTCCTATATTTCATCATTAATAGACTCAATGATGGAAAAAATATAAAAATGTGTTCCCATTGTCACCTTCTTATTGAAAGATATTGTCCTATGCAGCACCTAAGGGAGCTGCTGGTCAAAGAGAGGAACCCAGGAAGAGCTGGTGGCCAGTTAGTCAAAGAAAGCATGTATTTGGTCAAGAAATTCCTCTCTCTTTTTCTGAGAGTAAATAAGTGAGGAGGAAGAACCATCAGCCACTCAGACTGAACACTCCTGTTATGGTCCCCTACAAAGCAGGCTTGGGGAGCCATCTAACAATGCAACACTCTCCCCCATTTCTGTAAGACCATTGGTTAGCCTTCTCACTTAGAAATAAATTTGTCTCTCATATGAACACTATCCCAGAGAGTAAACTTCAGAAAGGATGGCCTACGTTATCCCTAATTCACTTCATGACTTGAACTCTGAGGCCAGGGGTTGAGTCAGATTTGAACGAAATGCAATATAAAGCTGATACATGAATATAATTTAACCCAATAATGAAATATAATGGTAAAAATTCTTGTTTTTGCTTGAAAGAAGTAATACTGTATATATTTCTATTTAATATTCACACAGTGTTGCTAAAGTGAATACCAGCTCTTACAACATAACATTCTTATACTTGAAATGCTAAATACGTTATTTTTGAAACATTGCATTTTGTTTCTTATGAGTGAACATCAATTACAAATATTTCCTGATGAGTGAAGAAAACCATCAGGTTCCATGCTGGTCATTTCCCGGCTCCTTCTGTATCCTCTCCTGGCCCCTGCTGTGCTGCTCTGGGTTTTAGATTTCCGGTTCCCAACATTCTGTTGCTGGAGAGGTTCAACCAATGGGAGGTGCTGAGATTGGAGGGTGAGAGCAGGGAGAAGCCAGGGTGTCCCTTCCCATTTCTCTCTGCTTTAAGTCGCACCTCCAACAATAGCTTCGCTTCCCTCTAGGTCTGGCTTGTGCCAGAGAGCCCCCCGCTTTGTGGACAAGCTGGTACTTAGTGTTGGTCCTCCTTTGGTCTTGGGGCTCTAGGAGTAATACTGAGTTCCTGTTGTCAATGTCTGAGTTGCCTTGTTGTCTCTTGTTTGACTTTTCAGTTCACCCATCACCTGGCTGGTTTCTGCAGACTCCAATTTCTCCTTTCCTTCTGTTTCTCTGGCCCAAGACACCTGCCACATTTTGCATCTGATGCACAGCCCAGGCCCAATAACCCCACCGTTCCCAGAATTCAGGTACAAACCAGGGACTCTGACTGCATCTGACACAAAGCTGCATAAGAGGCTCCAAGTGGACACAGTAAGACATTTATGTCTCCCCAGGAAGAGTTCCTGGTCTTAAGTACTTGTTTTGCATTTAATGTTTCTGTCCGATAAAGCAATCCAAATTGCATCATTCTTTGTTTAACTCTACTGCCAATTTTAGGGCACATGGGCTATTCTATTTATTAATTTTTAAGAATTGAATTCAGCATTCATGGTCACTGTGAACTGAGTGACTAGATGTAGAAGTCAGCACAGCTGGTCATTACCTTCTAGGACCGACCTGCTTAGGGAACAGCGTCTCCACAAGCTTGATAGAATCCTCCCTTCGTTTGCTTTTCTCTGGAGCTCAGCATTGAATCCTGCAGGCTGCTTCAGGGTTTGGGTTTACAAGGTCATTCATTGTGTGACTTTTAGGAGCTGGGTAAACAGTCAGTGGGAATATGGCCTTAATCCTCAATATCTGCATGAGGACAAGATGAACTTTCTAGAAGCTTCGGAGCTCAGAGGACACAGGAATGGGGTGTTAGAGATGGGAAGTGAAGCCTTCTGTTGGGATAAACTGCATTGCTGTCCTATAGGTGGGAAGGTAGGGAGGGGGTCCCTTTCCAGTTTCCTTTGCTTTTGCTTTTATAGTTTGGCTCTTTAAGGACTGAATATTTTCCCTCCTTGTTTTTCTCCTCTATTCCTACCCATCTCTCCTTCCTTCGCCTGCTTTTAAAATTCCAAGTTCTAACTCTTACTATCTCTGTCCATCATTTCAGGTCTTCCCTGGACCCCCTCCCTGGCCTGAGCAGAGCTTGCACTTCCAGGCTGCCCACTGCCCCAGGCCTTCCTGCCCCCGAGAGTCAGGTGCAGCGTATTTGAGGGTCTTCCATTTCTATATTGTTGGCCACTCAGTCCTACCAAAGCCATTCCATTAGGAAATGCATGTCCCCAGGAGTGAAGGTGCACTTTGCTCTAACTTGGTCATCACGCAATCCCACTAACAGCCTTTTAGTTCGGGAGACTCCCCCCAGCAGCATCTCAGAGTGCCTCCCGGGGAAGAAGCAGATAAGGAAGCTAAGAGAAGGCTAAACGTTTTGGTTTCCCACTGTAATTGCAGTTAAGTAAAATAATTGATTGCAGAAGTGGTGGGCTTTCTCCCCCTGACCACGTGGGTCCGCCCCACGGTCTAGTACCTGCAGCAGACACTGAAAATCAGTGCACAGCAGAGCACAGCCCAGTTTCCAGACCTCTGTGACATGAAAGACACAGAATGCGGCATTGTCAATATTAATAATATCTAGCATTTAAACTTTTCTTTAAAAAATATTAGATTGGAGCCGTGTAAGGTCTAAAGGATTCGTCACAGGTCTACTAAAGCTGTTCAGCTGACACCACACTGAAATGAATTTTCCTCTCAAAAGAAAATGCAATTTTCTTTAATTTTCTATAATTTATCTCATGTTGTGCGTGGGACTCCATCCTTCTGTGGATGGAGACAAAACTACCCATGAAAGGTACATTGATTTTTTTTTCCTGAAATAGGATACCTTTGGGTTAATCTATTTTGTCTTAGGTAAATGTTCAGGGATTTCTCTCTGTCTTCCCCTTGCCAGGGTGGTATGTGGGTACAGGGATAAGACTGCATGTCTTCATATCATTGTGTCCTCCGCTGCTTCTGCTGGACAGAGGGCAGTGTCTTTGTGATCTTGCCACAGAGCAGGGTCCATGTTGGCATCCTCATTGGGGGAACACAAACCTTTCCCTCAGCAGGACCAATAGCCTTGACCTCGGCGTGGGATGGCTCTCCTCTGAATCTCAGCCATATCCTTGGTCCAGTTCTTAGCTTAGCTGACCTCCCTGCAGTACCTCTTATAAGGATACTTCACTATCCATCAGGCTGGTGGGTCTGTGGTAACCTCAGCTCTGCAACTTTCCTTCTCTTCCACAGGGAACTCTCAGGCATGTCCTCAAAATTGGGAGTAAAGTTAGACAAGAAGTGATGATGAGAATTTTTGGGCTGGAACATTTAATCCAGAAATGTATTTCAAACCAGGAACTCTTTGTCAAGAGATGTGAATGTCTTAGAATGTGCCCAGGGGTAGCTGCATACCAGAGTGCAAGTAATTTATGGGGAGATGAAGGAAGAAGCAGGAGAGGAGAGAAGAAGGGAAACAGGGGCAGGAAGGCAGCCAATAAAGGGAATGACATCAAGTTAGCAAGCACCCTGGCAACCAGAACTCAATCCCCCGGGGAAAACTGGATCCAGTGTTGAAATAGGTGTCAGAGTGATCCAACCGGAGGGTGGAAGAGCTCAGGTAATTATATACCAACCCCCTTCAGTCACTGGAAGAGAGCTGTGCCCGGGATTCAATTCCTCAGTTCCCCCAGCCTGCAATTTTGGCAGTAGCGTGGGCTTCAGAGGCAAGAGAAAGCCTGTGGGCAAAGAAATATAGGTTCTGGCAATTGGCTTGTGTGTGTTTGTGCTAAGAATGAGGAGGTATACATAGGCACTGAGAGAGCCTACTACAGAAGCAGAGCCATGACTTCCACAGTAAATTCATGTCCTCAGAAAGATGCGAGAGGAAATTGCATCCACTCACCTGTAAAAAAAAAATTAAGTAGAAGATTTGGGAATAACAGAAAACCACACACACACACACACACACACACACACACACACACACACACGAAGAGCAAAGTAATGTGAAGGTTAAATTGAAGTATTCTCCCAGAAAATAATGGGAAAGCATAGAATTAGAAAACATGAAAACAGAAGTTAAAACCTAGGGATGGATCCAAAAGTATCTGTCTTTTTCAGAACAGAATAGAAACAGTAAGGGAGAGAAATTACTCATAAAAGAGAAAATGTTATTTTTGAAAAAGGAAGCAAGTTCTTACTAAAGGCTAAGAGTATGATGTTGCAAAGACAAACACCGGAACGTGGAACTTTCCTAATAAAAAGCTTCTAATAGATCTATGTGTATGAAAAAAAGTGACAAAAGAAAGAGTAAATTTTTCAGTTAGTAAAGAAAATGCATTATTCAAACACAATGTTGCGATAGTTAGTCTTCAATTTAGAAAATAACACCTCGAAGTAAATTGCAGATGAGATAAATATCTAAATAAAAACAAATACATATGTAAATATATATGCTAATACAATTTTAGGATTCTTGCTCATATTTACCGTCATTTTATTTTGACAATGGTGCTTAACAATTCTATGGGGGGTAGAATCATCTTTACAATAAGTGGTCTTCAGACAACAGGATATCTGCATGTAAAAGAATGAATTTGTATCCCTTTCTCAAAACATGTACAAAAATTAACTCAAAAATAGATCAAAGATCTGGTTTAGCTAAAACTCTTGGAGGAAAACATAGGAGTAAATTTCTGTGACCTCAGATCTAGTGATGGCTTCTTAGATAAGACAGCAAAAGCATAAGTGACCAAAAAAAAAAAAAAGATAACTTGGGCTTCAACAAAATTAAAAATATTTGTATATCAAAGGACACTATCAAAAAAGTGCAAACAACCCAGTGAATGGGAGAAAATATTTGCAAATTATATGTCTGATAAGGGGCATTACATAAAGAATTCTTACAACTCAAGAATACAAAGACAATCCAATTAAAAAATGGGCAAAGAATTCAAACAGACATTTGTCCAAAGAAGATATACAAATGACCAATGAGAACATGAAAAAAATGTTTATTATTAGTTATTATGGAAATGCAAATCAAAACTACAATGCAATAGCTCTTCACACCCAGTAGGATTGTTAGAATAGAAAAGTCAGATAATAGCAAGTGTTGGTGAGGATGTGGAGAAATTGGAACCCTCATGAGCTGGTGGTGGACCTCAAAATTCCACTCTGGTATAGACCCAAGTAAAATGGAGCATATGCCCATATGTCCAAGGAGTGTTCATAGTAGCATAATCCACAATAGTCAAAAAGTGGCAACATTCCAAATGGCCATCAACTGATGAATGTAGTGTATCCATACAATGGTATTTATTCAGCCATAAAGAAGAATAAAGAACTTATGTATGCTACAACATGGATAAACCTTGAAAACATGCTAAATGAAAGAAACCCATTAGAAAGACCACATGATGTATGAGTGCATTTGTATGAAATGCCCACAGTAAGCAGATCCTTAGAGACAGAAAGTAGATTAGTGGTTGCGTTGGGCTGCTGGGGGCGGGCGTATTGGGGGATAATAGCTAAAGGGCTCAGGGTCTGTTCTTTAGGTGATGAAAATGTTCAGAAATTGGTTGTGTTGATGATCCCACAAGTCTGTACATATATTAAAAAACATTGAATTGTACACTTTAATGGGCAAGTTGTAATGTACTAGTATGTGAACTATATCTCAATGCTGCTTTTACAAAAATAAAAATGAGTCTATTTCTGTAATCTTGAAGTATATCAGGCTTTGCTAAGCATACAAACCACAGAAGTTAAAAGAACAGATTGATAAATTAACATTCAAAATCTATATTTGGTGAAAGATATGATAAAGTTAAGAAAAAGAAGTGACAGGTTGGGAGAAAATAGTGGCATATATATCAGACAAAGAATTAATATCCAGAACATGTAGAGAGCTTCAATAAACAT
>NW_006286246.1:1319425-1320084 GCF_000327345.1 Myotis davidii | reverse complement strand
ATTGATTTCAAAGAGGAAGGGAGAGGGAGAGACCAGAACATTGATGATGAGAATCATTGATTGTCTGCCTCTTGCATGCCCCCTACTGGAGATCGAGTCTGCAACCTAGGCATGTGCCCTGACAGAGAATCAAACCGAGACCTTCTGGTTCATAGGTTGATGCTCAAACACTGAGCCACACCAGCCAGGCGGAAGTGAGAATTTCAGTGCACACACCTGTCCTCCATGGAGGTGGGGGAGGAAGGTATGGGAGGGAAGTGTTCTAGTCTGAAGAGAAGGGGTTGGAGGACAAATCCACTTAAGCGAATGAAGTTAAGTATCACGTGCCCATGAGCCCAAACTGGGCATTTTAGCTCCTAAAATAAGATACTCCTGTGATTAGAAGGGAAGGGAAGACTTTTACTCTCTGCCAATCCTTGAAACCACAAAGGGATTTGTCTGTGATTCATATAAAAAGTGAGGTCAAGGAAGAAAAGGTGACAAGGCCTGAGTCCTGGATTAGTTTTCAATAGGAAGTTGTGAGAATGAATAAAGTTGTTTTCTGGAAGCTTGTTAGAAACATGTGAAAAATTCTAAAATTCAGAAATTGCAGGGAAAACTGAATTTCAATGATATATGCTTCATCCATCAAATTGGACAAAATTTTTAATGGCAAAGTT
>NW_006286246.1:1318385-1319404 GCF_000327345.1 Myotis davidii | reverse complement strand
AGGGAAAGTAATATTTTGGTATGAGGTGATAATATAATTTGATGAATATTTTTTGGAAGACAATTTGGTAATCTCTATTAAAATGAAAAATTCTCATTCCCTTCGGCCAAGCAAGTCCAAGTATGCACATTGCAGCAATACTATTACAGAAATGGAAATGTGAGAAAATCTTCAATTCCATAAATAAGAAAATTGAATGAATATTGGGGACATTCATAACAGCATGCACATAGGAATAACAAAGAATGAGGGAAATGAGCATATGCCAACATTGAACAATCTCCTGGACCTGCATTAGGTAAAATACAAAGACAATTCCTGAAAAAAATCATTTAAAATGGTTTCACTTTATTTTTAACTGTCTATGTATCAAAGGAGGTCTTTAAAATGTGACAAGTACGTTTTCTGGGGACAGGGATGCTGAGAGTAAAGGGACATTTTATCTTTCATTTTAGCATTCCTCAGCAGAAATAAAATGAGAGGCACATAAGTGAACCATATATTTGATATTAAATTTTCTAGTAACCACCCATGAAAAAATAAAAAGTAAACAGATGGCATTCCCTTCAATGGTACATATTTTCAGTTGAATATGTCCAATATATCTAATATTTCTAATATACCGCTTCAACATGTAATCAGTGCAAAGGTATTATTAGCATATCGACTATCCTGTTCTCATGCCAAGTCTTTGGCGTCCTGGTGGATCTTAGACTGACGGCTCATCCATGTGCTCAGGAGCCACTGGCTACCATGTTGGATAGGGCAGTTCTAGATTTTACGTATTTCTGCCTTTTTTTGGATGGCTTATGATTATATCTTTGCACTTTTTATTAAAAAAAGAAAAAATGCAAAGAATCACAACCTTTAAACTCTTCCTAAGGAAAAAAAAAGAAAGGAAACGCCCTTCCCAGCTGCCCTGCATCCATCCCTTGCGGAGAGGCTGAGCTTCTCTGCTTCTGGGCTCGGGTCACTGTTATTGATGTGGGTGATTGGCACAGGGTTGGAGAGGCGGGGTG
>NW_006286246.1:1317434-1318364 GCF_000327345.1 Myotis davidii | reverse complement strand
CAGGAATGCGGTTCTTGTCTTCTGGGACTGTGACTTGTGGACAAGTGGTTCCCCGGGGGCTTGGGTAGCTCTCTCAGGTTTCAGGGGTCGTGACCTCCTTGCCCAGGCAGCAATCAAATCACCTGTATCTGCTTGATGGCCTCCCCCAAGCCTGTGAACAAGTGATTATTTCTGCAACTCACATTACCGAAATCCCCCGCTGGGGCCTGACCCTTTCAACTTGCCCAGTCCTCCCTGCCTTTGCTCCTCTTTTTAAAGCTGACATGCAGACTTCACACGGCCGCTTAGCTTTCTTCGGGCCCAGGAAATACCCCCGTTCCTCCAGTCTCTCCAGTACAGACATTGCGTCCCTCTGACCCTTTCCGCGTTCTTCACTCCTGGTTTCAGTGCAACGCCCTGCATCCTCACCTCACTAACGGAGTCTCAAGATTAACTTGTGGTTTCCAGCCTCTCTCCTGGTTTATACATTATGCCATTTTCCTCATCTCTTTAAAAAATATATAGGGGAATGGGAGTTAATGAGGGGATGAGAACACATATGTAATACCTTAGTCAATAAAGAAAAATAAATAAATAAAAATAAAAATATATATTTCATTCTTGATTTGAAAGAGAGAGAGAGAGAGAGAGAGAGAGAGAGAGAGAGAGAGAGAAGCATCAGTGATGAGAGAGAATAATTGATTGGCTGCCTCCTGCAAGCCCCCACTGGGGATCAAGCCCGCAACCAGGGCATGTGCCCTGACCAGGAATCAAACCGCGACTTCCTGGTTCATAGGCCGATGCTCAACCATTGAATCACGCCAGCCATGCTATTTTCCTCACCTTTATTTCCCCTCATACAGCAGCATTATACTTGGCTAGCAATTCCTGTATTGCAAGGGAGGGGGGGGGAGGGGGAGAGAGAGAGAGAGAGAGGGAGAGGGCGGAGGA
>NW_006286246.1:1312043-1317380 GCF_000327345.1 Myotis davidii | reverse complement strand
AGAGAGAGAGAGAGAGAGAGAGAGAGAGAGAGAGAGCGCTCTTCCCCTGTCCATAGGATAATTGACTCTCCTGGCGAAATAAGATAAATTATCTGTCCTGGGATTAACCTTCACTCCTTTAAACCTCTAACATGACAAAAAATGGAATTAAAATTTGAGAGAGGCCTGCAATAACTATTCAGAGTTGAGGGAAATTTCCTGGTTGGAACAATATGTGTGATTGACATGAGGAATATACTAGTTTTCATTGTGGATATATTCTCCTGTGAGCAATTGAGACCTCAACCTCTCTGAAGTCCCTGGGGTTAGGTTAGGAACCTCTCCTGTGGATTTCCACTCTATCTCAGCCTTTAAGTGCCGAATTTTAATGGGCTGTTTACTGTAGTTAGTTCTCCTGAGGCCTGGGGCGCGCCTAAAACAGGTACCCAGGCCAGATTTTGGTCTAAAGATTGTTCCAAGTAAAAGGCCCTTTGAAATAGTCTGTTCCATCAAGACCTGAGGATAAGTAGATGCGTTGTGCTTAGAAGGAATATGGGAAAGTATCCCCGACACTTGCCCCAACCATCCTAGAACCCCAGAAGTTTCTTTGGCTGCACATCTGGAAGCACAGGAAGTAAACATTTCATGTTTTACTCCGCTGAGTTGAGACTCCATCAGAGTAAAAATAATAATCAGTCTATATGTTCACTTGTATTTCTTTGTCAAAATGTTAGCAGGATATGTGATATTTCCACCAGTGAAACTTACTGCAAATTCCTGTGTTGCTATTTTCAATTAATGTCTTATAACAATAATCACTAATAAAGCTTTGTACTCATAGAGCAATTTCCATCAAAGAATTTCAAAAGCTTTCAAGTCAAGGTATTTTCAAGAACAAATTTATATTATATTAGAAAGTCTTACTTTTGAGGGTGCGTGCAGATATTGTTCATTTCTTTCCAATTCCATCTATTTTAAATCCTGTTTCTTTTCACAATTCCTCCCACCCCACATGTCAGTCCACATTGTACTGTATTTTAGGTGAGCCCAATGTTTCGTACTAGATGATGGTTTGAAAGAACTCTTTATAAGCAGGTGATCATTTCAGCTGGAAATATCAGTTTACTTTCCATATGATGCAAATGTTGCCCAAAGATCAAGAATAAGGTCCATGACACCCAAATGGATGCAGACCTGGAGTTGTAAGTAGATTTGGGAAGCAGAGCTGCTGTTGGTATAAAGTAGAAGCTCTAATTACGGAAGCTCTTACAGTTCCAGTGATTTCAGGTCAGGACTTCAGTTCTACTAAAACGGGGCACATGATCCTGGGCCCTTAATAACAAACAAGATATATATTTTTATATTTCATAAGTTTACTATATATATATATGAAGCCTAATTCTCTAGAAGACTCCATCTGGATCTCAAACAAGTTTGGCTCTTTCTATATATACTCAAGTTGGAATATGAAAGCAATTTGGAACGGAAATGGTAAAAACGCATATTGAGCGTTATTTTATGTTAGTATCTATAGGATTTACTTATACACATATAGGGTAGAAGAGAGAGAGAGAGATTAAGTGACATAATTTCTTTTCATTGTGACAAGAAATCAAATCAAAGCACGTTGTATGCTCTTTAAAAGCACGGCCTCTCCTCTTAAAGTTGCAATAACTTTGAGTAAAATCCTTTGAATGAGAAAAGAAAAATGCAGTCAGTCATTCAGATGTTTTATTTGTACAATGCCAAAATACATGAATAATCAGAAGTGTTTGGGTGACTAATAGGCTGAAATATGTGTAGTGGTGATCCCTCCATACCAAATGCTTTATTATGATTATGATTATTAATCATTCATATTCCCCTTTTGAGGTTTCTCAGACTGTAATCAAGTGTAGTTTTTAAAAAATTTCTGAATCTGAATTTTTACCCTTAAAAATATTATTTAAAGAGGGGAAAAGATAAGTAAATTATCCAGATGGCATATTTATCCAACAGTAATGAGAATAAAACACTTTTATTGAAGGATCAGTACAGTTATTTACACATCTACACTGATGCATTAATGCCATGGAGTCACCCACATTCACATAGGAAGGGGTGTACTGTTATGAATTATCTGGCTCTATAAATTACCTTGTAAAAATAATGTAATTGCTCTAGAGCCTATAATGCCTCATGGAATTTGCTTTGCTTGTTTGTTCTGACAAGTGGGTTTAGTTTTATTATAATATTTCAGGTTCCAGGAGTAAATGCCCAGTAGTCTGTTTTGTAAAGGCAACGAAGCCTTAGTGATCTGCAGCCTTACTGCTGCCTCAAGATAGTGCACCTCGCTTGAAAGTAGGTGAGCCCGCGGGAATGTTTGCTGAGAATTCCTAGGCCGAGTGAAAATGATAAGACTCCCCCTCGCAGATACTGTTTCAGTAAGCTTGCCTTGGTCATTATCTTGATGTGGTAAAGTAAGTAGTATTTGAAGAGCCTTTTCCAGAGGATGAGTATCTCACTTAATAATAAGATTTATTTAGTGAGTACCCACTCTTACATTCCAGGCCTTGTTGGGCCTGGGCGGGGAGGAGGCGGGGAGGTGGCAGTGAACCAAACCGGAAGTCGTATCCTTGTGTGGCTTACATTCTAGTTGGAGGGACATGCACTGCAAACAAAACAGCGGAAATGCAGAGTTCAGGGGACAGCCATTCTCACTTGGGCTGCCCCTAAATGGCACGACCTAATGCATGCTTCACACGGCAGCAAGAGCCGTCATCCTCAGACAGAGATCAGATCTTGTCACTTCTTTGATGATGTCCAAAATTAAAACAAAAACCAGCTGTGAACTTACTGCCAAGGCTCCGGAGGCTCCTGTGCGTCTCAAGCCCTATACACTGCCCTCTGGCTCCCGGGCCTTCCTAATGTGAGGTTTGCCAGACTTGCCGCTGGCTTTGCTTATGCTGTTCCTTTTGGCGGCAACGTTCTTTCCCTCATGTCACCTTACAACCAGCTTTTGCTCATCTTTTCGGACTGCACATAAATGTTACCTTCTCAAAGAAGCCTCACCTGACCACAGTGCTTCCCTCACTGTGCTGTTCTCTGTTTTAGCTTTGGTTGGTTTCCTTCCAGCACCAACAGCATTTGTCATTATTGTGTTGGTTGCTTTACCTGTGTTTTTGTATGTTTCCTAATAAGTCGCAAGCTCTAGGCAGAGCCCCTTGTTACAGTCGGCCTCCAGGCTTCACTGTGCACCAGTTAACCCCAAGCTTTCCTGTAAGTGGTATCAACTGTGGCGATGCTGGTTGTTGCAACGCGCGCCTTGTTGTTTGGGTTACAGAAAATAAGATGCATGAATAATAAATTAAAGTGTGTAATAATATAACTAAATCACATTTGTGAGACGTTCTTTGTTTTTGCAAATTAAAATGCTCAAACAGCTTGCTCCTTTTGTCTTTATTAAGCAGTTTGCTGGATTGTCTCAACTTGGAGCATGTACATAAATATTCAAATTGAGTTTTTCACTCTGAGGCAATTGTGACATTTCCATATTGGGTTCCTCAGTGTTTTATCTAAGAAATATTAACCACATGTGACCAAAATATGATCACTTATATTTGTATTACAGTTCTCCCAGTATATACCTGACAAGTAGATGACTTTACCAAGCCCTCCCAAATGAAAGTGTTGCAAGGGGTTTCATGTTAACCCCTTAAAGAATTCCTAATGAAATGTTCATTGGGAGATAAAACTACCATTAGCTCAAATCGGCACATTGATATCTCCATGGTTGTGTGCCCGCTTTCTATCGCTCTGAGATGTTCTGGGTGGGAAGAACTTTTATTTAAAAAGAAGGCTATGGCCCTAACCAGTTTGCTCAGTGGTTGGAGCATCAGCTCAACAGACTGAAGAGTCTCAAGTTCGATTATGGTCAAGGGCACATGCCTCAGTTGCAGGCTTGATCCCTGGTCCCAGTAGGGGCACATGCGGGAGGCAGCCAACTGATGTCTCTCTGTCACATGGAGATGTTTCTCTCTGTCTCTCCCCCTCCCTTCCGTCTCTCTAAAAATCAGTCGTAAAGTATTCTCAGGTGAGGAATAACACAAAATAAAATAAAAAGAAGGTTGTGCCAGGCAGCTGCTTAGCTTGATTCACTGGGGTATGTGAGCAGCATGCGGAAAGCAAGGTGACAGCAGATACATGTGGGTGCAGGAGCGGAACCTGCTTAGTCCAATCTCAGCTGAATTCCTTGGGGACAGCGCCTTTCCACTTCACCCTCAGCTCTGTGCCTTTGCTACGTTGCAGGTGACACTGAAGGAAGGAGTCCCGTGTCCCTGACAAAGGCGGGATCTTGAGGACAGCAGAGTCGGACCAGAATCACAGGTGCAGTGCGGACCCGTGGAAAAGCAGGGGGGTGCAGTTGTAGAAGGTGTGTGTTTCTGTCCCAGGACATCTCACTGGCCAAGGAGGGGCCAACACCTCACCTCTAAGGAGAGTCAAACTTCCCTCCACTGCACTGTTGCCAGGACGTGACCGCCTGGCATGAGGAAGTGTCCCGCGAGTAGCTGTTGCCTCTGAGAGTCCACCATAATGGCACTCTGTTATTGGCATTTGGGGTAAATAGTGTTATGATAATGCTCCATCTCCCCCCTCACTTTTCCTGAAAACATCACCCTATTCCTAGAGGACCTTGAAGGCACCAGTGTTTACAGATCCCAACTCAAAGACACTGCCTGCCGGCGGGGCGGGGGGTGGGGGGGGTGGGTGTATTGGCATTGAAGAAACATCTCTGTCCATGGAAAAAACTGGGCACCTCCAGCTTGTTACATACCCATACCTCCATGCATTGGAGTAAGTTCTGCTGTCAGGGATGCTCTCTAAAATGCTGGGTCAAATTCTCCCTTGAGGACAGCAATTTCCAGGGCAAGTCCAAAGGCAGCTTTTAACCTCTGGTTATTAACTTACCGTTATTGAAAGTTTCATTGTGCAATGTTAGATGATAGTATCATGAGTTACGGTTTTTTAATATGTATGTTGTCTCGCTCCGTGTCTCTCCCTATGTATGCACATGTGTATGTACATGTATATACATACACACAGATACATACGGATAACTACACATGCACAAAAAGACACTATTTGTTATACCTGCAATGACTGAATTTTCAGGTTCTGTGGGTTTGTATTTTCTCGGGCTTTGCCTGAATGAGTTATCCCCAGCCCGTGCTTGAATCTGTTCATTAAGATTTCATGAAGTCAGCGCTTGATGAATTCACAAGCCAGAACTGCAACTTTCTCCCTGTTTTTGCCACGTTCAAAAGCGCAGCCCCCGCTCTTCACACTGGTGGAAGGTGGAGATAAATTCTCCAGCGCCTG
>NW_006286246.1:1311115-1312003 GCF_000327345.1 Myotis davidii | reverse complement strand
ATTTACAGGAGTCCTTTATTATGCGAAGGATTTGAGTGAAACAACTGGGTTATTTACTGTGGAGCAGCCTCAGAAGCGACTCCTTTAAAACGGGGACCATCACAGCGCATCATATCTGGAAAGATGGTTTTGCTGTGTGTTTGTCCGAGATTTCCGCAGTTGATGTGAAAGGCAAATCCAAGCACAGATTTCTGGAGGGGTTGGGGGGAGAGTTCCGGGGTGGGGGAGGGGGACCATTCCCGGGGAGTTTGGGAGGACTTGCCCAGCACTGGTCTCATTCGAGCTGAAAAGTTATTTTCCAGCATTTTCCCACGTAGGGTTTTGAAACTATAGAAATCTTAGTTGGGGATCATGGAGGTATTGCTGTGCCTTCAGTGTTCAGCTTCTGGAGCTGCGGGAAAGCTCATGATTTGAGAGCGGGATGTGGGGTAGTGTCACCGAGGCGTCTGCAGAGTAATGGATTGAGGGGTGAGAAATGCCTTCACTTAAGTGAGATGAAGAGGGCTGGAGGCGTGGAAACGCCCACGTGACTTGAGGACCCACTTCAGGGTTTGACATGCCATTTTCGGTGGTGAGGACTCCTCCCCAGGACCGAGGAAGGAGGGAGAGGGTCACGGGCCTTGGTGCTTCTCTTATCCTTTGTCCCTTTTGTGACATGCTCACGTGCTAGGGCTCTGGTAGGCGTGTGGGTGTGGCCAATGCAGTTAATGATGAGGATGCCACTTTACCGAGTCAATACCAGGGATCTCCATTTGGAGAAAATTCACATCTTAACATGATTGAGGCTTTAGGTCCATAAACATGATATACAGGGTGTCCCCCAAAATTGTATACACACTGTAACAGCTGATAGATCAATTTTGAAAATGAAAATGTATTTTAATTTTT
>NW_006286246.1:1283259-1310953 GCF_000327345.1 Myotis davidii | reverse complement strand
GTGTATACATTTTGGGGGGACACCCTATATTTCTACATTTGCTTAGATATTTTTAATGTCTCACAGCAATGCTTTGTAATAATTTATAAATAAGGGTCTTCGCTCATACTTTAGGTTTATACCCTAAACATAATTTTGAAACTATCATAGATTTTTCTTCAATTTCCAACTCTGTGTTACTAGTATATGGAAATGTGATTGAATTTTTATATTGAAATTGTATGACCTTAGTAAATTCACTTATTAGTTCTTTGTCCTACTTTGTAGTTCCTTTTTCCCCCCTTGAACATGTGACAGTCCGTGGGCTGAGTCGGACTGAGATGAAGGCCCCCGGTGCCCTTGGCAGCTCTCCGCTGCCTTCCCTCTGTGAAGAGGCCTGCTTTCTGGTGTCGGTCACGCAGTGCTTGCCCCTTGGCCTTCCTCGACTCTGTCCTTGCCTCCCCCACAGCACCAGGCGGTGCCGGGTTGCTCTTCCCAGTGCTTTACTGGGTCTGCCTCCAGTCCTCAGGGTAAGGCAGTCACAGGCTCACCGTGTTTTCCTGCTCTCTGGGATCATGTTCAGTGCTGATTGCTGTCCTGAGTCTAAAAGCCATCGTGTCACACATTCCGTCCATTAGTGTAGCTGTCTATGACAGAAGGGCAGTTTAAGCAGCACATGACCCTGACAGCAAGCAGTCTCCCCAGAGAGTCTGTCTCCCCCATGCTGGGTATGTAAATTGCCATCTCTTTGTATCCTAGAGTTCTGTGTTTATCCTCTACCACTGTGCACTGCATTGCATCTTACAGAGCACAGACCCGTCTCTCCTGGTCTCTTAACACCTTGAGAACACTGTCGTCTTACTCATGTTGGTGTTTTAACACTTAGCAGAATATATTCCCAGAAATGACTCTCAAAAACATTTCTTCAGGCTTTTAGTCCTTCCTGGGGCCGTGGCCCATGTCAGCTAGAGAAAGTCCCATGCATGTCAGGGGCGCAGGAATGGGTACACCCTGCCACTTCCCCATTGGAGCCCACACCAGGCAGCAAGTCCCGGGTTCTGCTTTTCACCGAGCTCAAACGTGGCTTTAACTCCTTCCTGCCAGGATTTCAGGCATTTCCTGCCAATTGAGATAAGCTCACGCTTCTGCTGGAACTTACTAGCCATCCATAAATTAGTACTAACCTTGATTAGAAAAAGCATTTGTGTTTATTTAGTAAACATTTACATAGCACTTATGTGCCAGCGTCATTCTAAGAACTTTAAAATATTTACTTTGTCCTTATTACAATCAGATGATGTTGGCACGTGTATTATCTCTGTTTACAGATGAGGAAGCCGAGGCACTAGGTGCAGTAACTCATGCAAAGTCATACGCTGGCCCGGGGCGTGTGGGGTAAACCTCCAGGGAATCTGGCTCAGTGTCCACATCCTTTACTGTTAAACTATACCGCCCGCTCCATGGCCCAAACCAACCAAAGAGTTACTTTTTAGGAAGAAGCTAAGAAAGTACTTTGCACTTCTTTTAGACAAGCAGCAGTGAGGGACAGGGAGGGTGAAACAGATGAGGCATGGAGTTAAAAGTCCCTGGGGTCTCTTAGAACACCAAGGAACAATACCAAAGTTCCTCTTCCTCTTGAGTTATTCATGTAACAAATGCCCATTAGACCCTTTCTCCGTCCCAGGACTGCTGGAAGGGGAAGCAAACGTTCAGCCAAGGGGAACACAGAACGGTTGCAGACGGCCAGGTGTCCGTCCCCTCAGACACACGGACCATCAGGTTTATGAGAGAGAGCCCAACTTAACTCCAGCGCCTGCCAGCCAGGATAACATGCATTTTATGCCCGGGACAGGATTCCTTGGGACTGCAGCTGGGAGGGACTGGGAAAAGCAGGAGGTGACATCTACCGTCACTTCCTAATACCACTGGATGTCATTGGTGCCCCCTGCTGAAGGTGTCATCCCTCGTATAGCTGTTTCCTAGGGCACAGAGACTGTGCTCTGTTCCCCACAGACCAGCGCAGAGAAGCAGCAAGAGACCAGGCAGGAAAAGTGAAATGTCTTATGCAGCATTTTTGTCAGACGGAAAAGGCAGGTGATGAGGTCTTGACACCCATCAGGGGCAGACGTTCTCTCCCTCTCTTCTGCTTGTTTGTTTTCGCGTGGTTTGTTTGCTTCACGTGGCTGGCTGGCCCAGAGGGATGGAGGGCAGTGATCCTGGAGGAATTCCCTGGCTCGGGGTAGGGGGATAGTTTGGGGTTTCTTGTGGAGATTGGAGCTCTGGACAAAAAGGTGGGGAATTTCTTTCCACCCGTAATTTGAGAATGGCCTCAGTCAGCTTGACCTCTGTCCACAAGCCACCCTGGGTGCCCCACAGATTTCCGCAGAAATGCTGAATGCAAATTCAGACCACATGCTTCATTATTAACGTGATAATTAAGCAAGCTGATTGGGTGTGTGCATTGCCTTGCTTGTCACTGCCCAAGGTCATTCTTCCTGCTCGGCGGGGAGAAATAAACAACTGCTCCATCTGGGTTCTTTGGCCAACATCTCCTTTCACAGAGATTCCGCCCATCACTTCAAAGCCTATTAGGTATTGTGTTTCTCAGCAGCCCCCAGCAAAACACGTTTAGAACATACGTGTCTAATGGGTTGCCATGCCTCCCCTTGTTTACCTGCAGTCCACACAGGTGCCTGTGAGTGCATGTGCTTCCTGGGTGGCACCGGCAACCCTCTCCTCCTCCTGCCCCCAGAGTGGGCCGTGGAATGCAAGGGAAGTAGAGGAACATCCTTCAAGGTCGTTAAGCATCAGCCACTGACTTGGGTTTGGAATAAAACTCCTGCTTCTGGAATTCTGGAAAACCGGTTGGGTTTGGGGGAAGCCATGCTTTTCCCAGCGCTACCTTTTTAGACAAGTGAAGTTAGGAGTGAATGTGTATTCACATATGTGTATGTGAATCGATAGGGTTTGGGAGATATAAGTAAAACAAAATTCAGTTTTGTTATTGTTTTAGGGTAAAATGTACATGTGGTAGGAACCAACCAAACCAGAAATAGGGACAAAAGTGAAGTGGAACTTAGGTCCCCATCCAGAAACCCATTCCTAAAATCAGTTCTCTACGTCTGGGCAAATCATATCAATTACAAGTTTTGTATAATTGGTGATTTTTACACGTACAAGTATATAAGCATATGTGATATTTAACTTTCTTTTATATGAGCATGTATTCCATTGTTTAAAAATAGATGTGGACCTTGTTGTAGGATGTGATGGCAGATAGGACGGGTTTTTAGAAAGACCAAGGAGTTGTCCAATTAAGAAGCAGGAGAAAACCTACTAGCTTGTTTCATAATTTTATGCTGGAGGGTAGGATGGGGAAGAGAGGCTTATAATAATTACTTTGTGGCTCCCACACAATAGACATCAAGCAGAGAATTTTATATTCACAGGACCAACCACGTAATGGGTGGGGCCCAGCCTAAAATAGAAAAATGCAGGTCTCCTAGTTCAAAAATGAAGACATTCAAGACAAGATAGCAGAGCGTTTCACCAAGCCAGGGGGCCGCTAGCAGAGGTGCTGTGGGAATGTCTGGGTCGTACCCCTATGCCACCCTGTGTAGACATTTTCAAATTTATCCGTAAATCAATTTATGGATGGACAAATCATTGCCCACATTTTGCAAATGGAAAGCCGAGGTTTAGAAGTCTCAGACCTCAAAGTCCCTCCCAGGGCATTTACCTGTAGGATACCCTGGTTTGAAAGTAGCATCCATTCCAAAACAATATGAGTTCCCCAAAGAAGGAAAATATTTGACCCTGATACTGGTCACCAGGACATGCGAATGTTACATGGTAGAGCTGCTCCAAACTCCAGCTACCAGATGTCTGTACAGATTCCTAGCAGGCCATTAAATGTAGCAGATCCTGTCTTAATTAGATTAGCTTCTGCACAGCAGGGAGGCAGGGCGTCTCTCTGATGGAGGGTTGGGAAGGATTTCTGGTGGGAATTCTTTATGGAAGATAAAGTCTTTTATCCACAGAGACTGACAAATAGAAGGGAAAAACCCTCATGATAGCACAAAAATGTGGTCATGGTGTGTCAGAGCAGATGCATGGATTCTTTATTTCATTGATGTTTCCTTTTTATTTGGCTTAAGAACAGGGATGGTTGGGGATAAAGATGGGGGAGGGGTGTTCAAAAGGACCAGCTCAGAGACTAGCATGAGGGAGGTGAAAAACTGCAAGCAAATTCTTGTCGTCAAATCCTCCAATAAATCCAGCACCAAAGGAGTTCTGGGCGCTCGGTGGCCTGTCAGGGCAAGACTGATTTTATTTCCCAGACAGCAAACAAAATGACGCAGTTTGTCTTGAGCTGGTCTTGCATGGTGAAACTCGGCATCTATTCCCTCTCCCCGTTTGAGGTCACTCAGAAAAGATCGAAAGACACAGAACCAACAGCCAATGCCCCTCTCTTAGGTCCCCTCTGTTCTGCCCCGGGCAGAGGCCCTAATCTGCGGTGGTGTGGACACATCCTTTGTGTATTTTTGTTGTTCTTGTTGTTAATCCGCATGCAAGGATATTTTTTTCCATTGCTTTTTAGAGAGAGTGGGAGGGAGGGCACGAGGGGGAGAGAGAGAAACATTGATGTGAGAGAGACACATCAATTGGTTGCCTCCCGCATGCACCCCGTCTAGGGCTGGGGATGAACCTACAACCCAGGTACATGCCCTTCACCGGAAATCGAACGTGTGACCCTTCGGTGTGTGGGCTGACACTCTGACCACTGAGCAACACCGGCCAGGGCATTTTTCTTTTGTTTGCCTTCTGATGGGGGGCATAAATGGTAGCTTTTTGGAGAGCTGTGGGGCTCCTCTCGGAGCCTGGTGTGCAGGTCACCCCAGAAGGAAGGCGGGTGGGAGTCATTTTTCTTGTCATATGATTCACCAGCTGACAGGTCATGTTCACACCAAGAGCTTCCTCCCTTGGCGGTGGGGTCTGTGGAGAGAGACCCAGAGGACAGGGAAGAAGATGATGAACATGTGTTTCCACCTCACAACACCCCAGCGCTGGGCAGGAGGGGGTTCGGGTATCAAAGCCCAGAAAGCAGGACGGGAGAGCGGGTTGCTCCGAGAGAGAGTGGCCCAGCGCATGCTCCGGCGCTGATCTGATTCACATCAGACAGAGGCTGGGTTACTAGGCAACTGATTAAATAAACGCGCTGGTCCTACAAGCAAGCTCGCAATTAATTAACTTAACCATTTTCATTTTGACTCTTTGCTTCCCTTCTCCGCCTCAACAAGCTTTGAGAATCCGAAATGTGAGAGGTGCTGGGAAGGAGGAGGCTGGCACCCATTTTGCCTTTAGTGGCAAATACCCGCTTCGTGTTAGTTCTTTGCACACATGGCCTGGAAGAACCCGGCCTGCGAGTTATTAGCCGTTTAAGCCAATAAGAAAACATACAGGAAAAGGCCTAGAAGGGTGTCAGCATGCATTGATGCAAAGCCCGTCATTTTTCCTGATCATGGGAGTCACTGGGTAGAACAAGATGAACTTGGACTTAGGGAAATCATTGGAATAGACAGGTCATTTCCATGCGGTATGGTCTTGCTGAGGGGTAATCTGCTGGCACTATATGTGCAGCCCCCCTACATGCTAATGGGGTGAGGGGAATCCTTCAACCAGCCAGATGGTCAGCGAAGCGTTCTTGCAGGTCAGGAGGCCTGTGTCTTGTCTTGAAAGACAAGAGGTTCTGGGGAACCACCCATGAGAGGCGGGCATTCCGGGGAGAGGTCCAGATGAACAACGTCCCAGGTATATTGGTAAGATTATGAGCGATTTGTTTGTGATGTGTAGGAAATGAATGAATGGGGCTGGAGAAATTGGCGGGGTCGGGTTATACAGGCCTGTTGCTCTCTCTGGGGTGTGCAGACTTCATCGCGTGGGCAGTAGAAGCTGCTGAGGGGTTCTACAAGGCGAGTGGCGTAGGCAGACTTTCACCGTGGATAGCTTATTCTTCGTCACATAGAATTAGGATGTAAGAGGGCACTGGAGTGGAGAAAACACTGAAGAGGCTCTTGTGGCTGTTCAGAAGTGAGATGAGGACTTGAAGGAGGGCTGGGCCAGAGAGGCAAGTGTAAGAGTTAGCTGGCACTTGGAGCTTGACTGGGGATGGGGGGAAGGAGGGGAGGGCTTGGTGACAGCCAGGCTCCTAATTTGAGAGACTGAGTGGGTGGGGGAGGCATTAATGGAAAGCTGGGGTACAGGCGGAGGGTGGGGATACATGGATCTGTCTTGCCATTGCTGAATTTGAGGTTCTTGTGTCTAGGAGGCAGCTCGTTAAACAAAGCAATTATTTCACAGTCCCTGAAAGACAGGGGTTAGGGAAGAGCCTTATAGAACCCACACTTCCCAAACGACTCTGTACCAGATTTCAGGCCCAGAGTAATTAACTCAGGATAGAGAATGTGTAGATACAAGAGGAAGGCCTGGGGTGGGGAGCAGTAACTCCACACCCAGGGCCTTTTCCACTTTCGATATATTTTAGTTATTCATCAGAGCTGCCTGACACACTCCAATCTCTCCTTCTCATTATGGAATGAAGTGGCTATAATCAAGTGTGGAGCAGGCTGGGATTACCCGTGGCAAATAGAGGAGCCCTTGGCCTGCAAATCATCCTGGAAGGTCTGAGGTCCCCTGTGCGCTTGAGCCGAGACAGCCACCAGCCTCTCGGGCGAGACAAGATCTCCTCTGAGGGCAAGGAGGGCGCCTGGCGCCTGGGACTGAATGAGAAGCCACCATGCACAGGACAAATAGAAAAGAGTTGGTTCTCCAGGTCCCGGATCCGACATTCCGTTTCCTTCTGCAACCATCAGATTTAGAGTCTTGCTTTCACGTTTCCCTTCCACTGGCTGTTTCTCTGTCTAGCCTCTGTCTCCAGCAGTTCTTCAATGAAACGTGAATGACCACTCTGGACCCAAAGGTGTGGCTTCGGCAAAGCTGGGGAAACGCACAGGACAGACCAGCGGGTTAGCAGGAAGAGGCACTAGAACCTGGTGGTTACCTAGGACACGTGCTCGTCTTAGCCAGGGTTTTATACTCATTCCCTAGGTTTTCAAACATCTTTAAATCTACATTTAAAAAATATTTTTTAATTCATAGGCTACTACTTCGCAAGCTATAGTGATTTTACCTGTGGAAGTGGACACGATGGCCCAATGCTGGTGGAAGAGTTTGAACATGCGTTTTCTATTATTTGCTGAGCTTGCTGCTCATGACCTTGCTTCTTGGCCACTGTCTTTTCCCCAGAAGAATTCCTCTTTTCCCCTGATGGCCTGTCTTCAGGCGCAGATGCTTATTGAAATGGCTCCCAGGGAATCCTTGTTTCCAAGCCACACTGTCCACTGAAATTGTAGGCAGTTGTGTTTGGCCATTTGATGCTCCCGCCCTCACCACTCTGACCATTGGGGTCCACAGTCCTTTACCTTCCACTTAGTGCAGTTGCCTCAGCCTCAGGCTATTTGAAGACTTTTGCCCTCATCCTGCTGGGAGATCAGGAGTAGGGGATGGATCCAAATATCACCGGAAAATGTAGCTGAAGAAGTTATTGTTACTTGGTTTTAAACTTTATATTAAAAGTGTCATAGTTTATTTATGTTAATTGAATTTGATTTTGTCCTTCATAGCATTGAGTTTATGAGATTTATCTACACTGATATATGTTGTTCTAGTTCGTTGATTTTAGTGATTGTATAGCATTCCAATAAATACATCCATCACAGTTTGTCTTATTGATGAACAATTGGGCAATTATGAATAAAGCTTTTTATAAACACTTAAAGACACACAACCTTAAATTGCCCTATAAATTCTCCTTTTCTCTATTTCCAAGGACTTGGGGTTCTGAAGCCTTGACCTCTCAGGTACCGTAAGGTATTTTTGAGTTGAGATAAGTTGGGCACCACCACATCACGGGATTCTCATTTTCTCTAAAAATAAATATCTAAGCCACATTGTAAGGAAAAAATAGAAGCATGAGTTCTTGAGAATAAAAGTATTATTTTGATGATGATCATTACTATTTTTAACTAATCCTGCCATGTTTCTGCTAACTTGATTATGCACGTGTATCTGTGGTTGGTACCAAACGTTTTCAATGTTATTTCTTCCTATTTCCCACTGATTTTAGTCCTTCCAATAAAAGCATAATACAATCTTTCTTATTTTTGCGTGCTCCCTCTTTTCTGCTACTTTCACAACTCTCCCTTCTCACCGGTGCACAGCTGAGGGCTGGCTATTCGGGCCCCTGATTGGGAGAGAGGTGAAGAAGGCCCAGAGAGCAGAACAGGGTGGAAGAAGAAACAAAGCAGGAAGGCAGGGAGCCTGCAGACTGAGAAAAAAGAGCCCAAAAGAGAGGAGGTGGGAAACTTTCTTACCTTTGGAGGGCAGTAGGCACTGGGAAAATATTATTCAAGGAATATGCACAAATAAAAAGAAGCAGAAAAATAACGCCAATGTGTCATTTCCTTTTACTGTTACAAAAGCTACATGGAAAACTGTTGTATAAACACAGGTATATTTACAAAATGTAATTTAGTTATGAGTCATGATCACTAAGTTAAAAAGTTTATACCTTCTCATCTCCCAGTTCCCCTCCCCATTTCATCATGTGGCTGGAATGGTCTGGCCACAATCGGCCATATAGGACTTAATAGACCTTTTCATAGACTTGGACAGTTAATCAAGGACAAAGGTGTAGCTTGATTTCCATACACTCACTGGTGAAAGTCTCAACATTTGTCTGGGTGGATTAAAGAGGCAGCAGAAGACAAATGTCTTTGTTCTGGTATCAATTTTGGGATGAGGTCATTTGGCCATCTTATTCCTTAGACTGTTGAGAAGTTCACACAACCCTTAGAGCTGCCAGATGGGACAGTATGAATGAATGAGAGGCTTGAGGGTTTCAGTTATCTCTGTAGCCAGACTTGCAGGGCTGGTATTGTGGTGATGAGCTGGTTGGACATTCAGCATAATCTGTAGGTTTGAGGACATTGAACTACAAGTTCAGCTTATAAGTGCTATGCGTAACATGTTAATGAAAATTGAAATCAAAGAAAAACTTGGTCTTGATTCACCATTACAAAAAATGGCCATTTTCATTTCTTCATGTTCTATGTTCTCTGGCCAGTGAACACATTTTTATGTGGTGATAACTGTAACGTAGACACAGTTCCATACACTGTTTTACATTTAACTTGTTATCACAGCCATTTTCTATGTCATTACTATAGCTCAAGGCGTTGAAGCCTGGAGAGTATGTCTCACCTCGCTTAGTCACTTCCCTGGAGCAGGGTTATATAGAGCTGGGGGAGGTCTGTTCCGGGGCCAGGCAGGACTCTCCTCTGCCCTCTGTGGCTGAGTACTTATTGGGGACTTATTTTATGAAGAGGGTGAAGGTTGAGGCAAGAGGTCCTTGAGATCACATGGAAAGATCAACTTTTTCATTTTATTTCCAAAAGAAGCCCAAAATAGGGGCTTGTCGGGATTATGGCCCAGAGGTCTGGTGAGGAAGTGAAGAAAAGGAACTCAGAACTTGGAGTTATTCTATAAAGCATTAGACCTGGGTCTCAGGAGTCGAACAGCCTCCACACAGAGCCAAGAGGACCTCTCGGTGGCTGGGCTCGGAGCACAGAGTAGACTCAGGCTCACCATGGCCAACATGGAAGCCAGGAGGGCCTGTGGCTGCTGAGGACTCACAGAAGTGATGAAAGCTTGGGAACCCACTCTAATTTTTGCTTATTTATTCTATTTTCAGTTTACAATGCGTCTGCCATTTGATTTATTTATTCTGGATTCTTACTCTGCCTACTTCCATAGGAGATTTGAGATGTCTTGCCCAAGACACCATGGATTCAATAAATCTAGTGTGAATATTAGCATTCATATCCCTTTTATTTGAACCTGCATGGTGTGGACTACAGGGAAAGGCGAGAAGACCTGGAGAAAGACAAGCAAAGCTTAAGGAGGGTTGTAAAATTACCCAGAAATACACAGGTGAGGTTGGCCATTATTTCTTCGACAGGACACACCAGGAATAACAAATACATTGCCTCTTATTCCTCTGAGGAAATGATGCATGAAATAAATGTTATTAGAGGCCCAGGGGGATGCTTTCCCTTATTTGTTAATGTACCTCATGCTGAATATATGCCAAGGGCTGTCAGCACTGGGCCCAGGATCACAGGAAGCCCTTCCTGCCGGATCTGCTGGTGAGTGGATGGCCACTCACTCCCACTCTCCGGGGCCTGCACCACGGTGGTCGAAATCTGCATTCTTTTCTCCCTCTCCACCTCTTTTCCTCCCTCTTCTTCCTGGACAAGAATACTTCCAATGTACTCCCGGAGCATCGTTCTTGCCCTGAGTGAGGACGCATGATTCTCTTGCTCTCTCAGGTGAGGTTATTTTATAGGAGAAAAGGATGGTAGCCAGGCCATCAGTATGCTGAGGAATGAATATGAGGACTTCTGATCTTTCCTCTGACCATGTGGGAGCTTTACTGTGACATGTATCTGTCAGTGATGGGAAATAATCCCACCAAACTCATTGAAAATATTTCGTGGTGTCTCATTCTTATTAGTCTAGCAGAGAGACAGAGAAAAGGAGAAAGGGAGGAGGAAGCGTGAGAAAGATGGAAAACCTGGAGTTTGTTCATACCGATTGCTTGTAGCCCACTGTTCTCCCTCTGCCTGCTAACACTTCGTGTTTAATACTAATTGTGCTTGCACTCCTCCCTTCTTTTCATCCCTCAAGGTCTGTGCCCAAATAAGGCTTTATCTCAGCCCTTATTTTCCACTTCACTTCAGATGCTCAATCCTGTGGGTTGGGTAGAAAAGGCAGTTTGCCAAGTCTAGGGTAGGCAGGACTGGTGTGTAGGGGAGTCAATCAGCACCTTCCTGGTGTGTGTGTGTGTGTGTGTGTGTGTGTGTGTGTGTGTGAGAGAGAGAGAGAGAGAGAGAGAGAGAGAGAGAGAGAGACAGAGAGAGAGAGAGATCCAATAAGCACCTGGAGCTTGCTTCTCCAACAATAGTACTTGTAATTCCATCAGATAGACCTGTTTATTCTAGTAAACTTAAAGCTCAATGGTCACAATATTGACCTGGGCATTCACTCATTTATCCACCCATTAATTCAACAAATATTTTGATCACAACTCTTACGTGTGCAATTTTATTGATTATTAGTCCTTTTCTCTTGGATTTGCTCTGTTTCTTTTTTCATTTCAATATATTTTTATTGAATTTTTACAAAGAGAAAGGGAGAGGGATAGAGAGTCAGAAACATCGATGAGAGAGAAACATCGATCAGCTGCCTCCTGCACACCCCCCACTGGGGATGTGCCCACAACCAAGGTACATGCCCTTGACCGGAATCGAACCTGGGACCCCTCAGTCTGCAGGCTGACGCCCTATCCACTGAGCCAAACCGGTTAGGGCGGATTTGCTCTGTTTCTGCTCAAAACTTAGTACAGTGCTACCCTCATAGTGAACAGTCATTACATGATGGTTGATTGTTCTTGAACCATCCGGTCTTCTTTTGCAGCCTAGAGAATACATAGCCATTATACCTCCATGTCCTAACCGAGGCCTCTCATCTCCTACAACAGGGCAAACTTTAATTGTTTAGATATAAACACTTATTTGGGGGCAGACTAACTTGGATTTCAATCCTGGATCTGCCACAATTTTGTGTTCTATTCCCTTTAAGTTTTTATTTTAAGATTTATTCAAATATTTTTAGAAAATAAATTATTTTACTTAAAAATTATTTTCCCAAATGAAAAGTTGTTTTCTTAAAAAATAAAAAAAAACAAAGAAATTTTTAAATCAAGCATGTGAAATATTTGCAAATTTAAAAATAATGTTTCTGGTGGGTGCTTTCAGTGCTATTTTGATATTTCCTTCAGGACTGTGTGTATTGTCTTTGGGTCAAACCAATAGGAAAATTCAGAGCTGTACGTCTTTTCACAAGGAGCCAATTGTTTGTAACTAATATCTTTATCTCAATTTTAAAGAAATTCACTGGCTTAAGTATTTTTAGCGTGCATCCTTCCAATTTATTATTTGTGCACTCTTTATTTTTTGTTTTACCCTTATACATCAGGGGCTGCCAAATCTAGCCTACCACCTAATAGTGTAAATAAAGTTTTATTGGAAAATGGCCATGCCCATTCATTTGTGAATGGTTTATGTCTACTTTTTACAACAGCAAAGTTGAATAGTTGAGGCAGAGACAATTATGACTTGCAAAGCCAAAAACACTTACTGTCTGGCCCTTTACAAAAACAGCTTGCCAACTCCTGGAATTTAACATAATCTCCTATCGATAAAAATGTAGGGTATTTCCAATATGGAACCTGTTTAAACAATGCTTCTTTGAACATTGAAAGCTGCCCACAGTCTACAAGTGTAAGGGTTTTTCTACATTATTGTTTCGGAATGTATTCAAAGGGGTTAAAGAGTAGAAACATTTACACTTTCCTTGATTTTGCTGAATTGTATTCCACTTTTCTGTCAGATTTTTTTGTTTTTAGGTGTTATGGGTATTATATTCTCTATTTGACTTTATTTTAAGTAATAATGTAACGAGACATCATTTTTGGGGTCATGCTTTCTTTCCCTGTGAACTTATATGCCTTGCTCTGAGGGCTTCAGTAGATGAGTCTAAAGCTGTCTAATTATTATTTTTATTTTTAATCCCTCATGGGTGCCTGATTATTTTATTTATTTAGTTAGTTTGAGCACACTGAAGAAATATTCTTCTTGTCTTTTATTTGAAGCTGAGGAACTCAATAATTTCTATCTGTATCAATTGCTACTGGACCATGGCTCTTTTTTTCAATATGAGTAATAAAATAAAGCATGGGATAATAATATTTTCCTCCATTTTTTTTATTGCTTTATCCAGAAACCTAAAGGTACCTGCCATTTGGGTCATGATATTAAGTTGAATAATGTTCCCCCCCAAATGCATGTCTTTTCTGGAACCTCAGCATGTGACCTTATTTGGAAATAGGGTCATTGCCATGTAACTAGTCAAGATGAGGTCATGGTAGAATAAGGTGGGTCTTTATCTCAACAGGACTGGTATCCTTATAAGAAGAAGAGACACAGAGATGAACACACATACGGGAGAACACCATGTGAATATAGAGGTGGAGACTGGAGTGAAGCATCTACAAGTCAAGGAATTCCAAGGATGGTCAACAATAACCTGAAGACAGGACAGGCATGGGACAGACGCTTCACTCACATCTTCAAGAGGAACCATCCTGCTGACACCTTTATCTTGGACTTAGAGCCTCCAGAACTGTGAGACAATAGATTTTCTGCTATTTAAGCCACCCAGCCTGCATCCTTTGTTAGGGCAGCCAGAACAGACTAATACAGTCACATTACTCTGATTTCAGAGAGTGGGATTTCCCAGGCCAGGCAGCGATTTCAAGGCCACTCAAGGCCTGGCCTCCTATGCACTTCAGCCATACTTATCACGCCCCATCCCTGTGTGTGGCCATTTGTCAGGCTCCCACCCTTGGCTGGCCCTGGACAACTGCTTTTGCAGACTCATTTGGAAAAATCCTTTTAGATCTACAGGAGTGGCCACCCTCTCTTGGTGTCCGCCCCACCACCCCCCCTGCCCACCTCCCCTAGTGCAATTTCCCCTGCACTTGGTGAATGTTTTTAATTTTAAAATATATATTTTTGCTTAGATTCTGCTTGATTCTATTTTCATGGAAAGTGGTATTTCTTTTGGTCTCCCCCAACATCCTTGTTTTTGATTTATACAAGGAAGAAGAAAGAGGCAGCATTATCTGTACGGTGTCATCTTATAACTACCTCCCCAACACAGACAGGGTTTTTAGTGCAAAGTTGCTCTTTGAAAGTCTTTCAAGAAGATCAAGACGATAGGCCTCTTCCAATAACTCTTTCCTTTGTGGCACCTTACTCTCTTTGTAATACTCGAATTAGACTTACTGTATTCCCAGAATGCACATCATCTCACTGGCTGGGAATGGAGAGACAGTTAACAAATGTTCCTCTGGCAGGGACGTCATCCTGGAATCCTGTTCCTGTGGTTGTATCGTCTAATGTCCACAAAATCTACCAGTGACTACAGATGCCCTACCAATATATTGCAAAGGCCCCACCCACAGGTCTATTATAGATCTGTAGTCTGTTTTCTCTCTCTTTTAAAAATATGTTTTTTCTCTTTTTATAAAGATTTGAGAGAGAGAGGAAGGGAGAGGGATAGAGAGATAGAAACATCAATAAGAGAGAAACATCCATCAGCTGCCTCCTGCAAACCCCCTACTGGGGATCAAACCTGTAACCTGGGCATGTGCTCTGAACAGGAATTGAACCAGTGACCTCTTGGTTCATGGGTTGATGCTCAAACATTGAGCCACACCGGCCGGGTTATTTTTTCTCTTTTCTAAAAACAAAAACAGTCTAGTCCCCTTAATTGGAAAGTCAGGGGGTCAAAAACTCAATTTTAAAGAAACTGAGCAATATTTTGGCCAGTTGGAAAACAGTACTTGGACTTGGTCCCTTATGACGGATCCTGTGAGTCACTGGAAGTGTGTAAGCTGAGGAAGGATGAGGTGAGAACACAGGGCAAAGTTGGCATTGGTTAGCTTTTAAACCTTGCCCCTTCTGTTGATGACTAGTTATTAATAAATAGGACTCTTTTACTGATTGCTAATTGAGGAGCTTTGAATTAATTGACCTATTTTTGAGGGCACCATTTAGGAGATAATATTTCAGAATAGCTGTACTTATGATGACTCATGAATGGTCTAAGGCACAGCTAAGGTGTAGCAATTGTTTCCAATTACTCACTCCAGTTCTTGGAGTGGAAGTGTACCATGTTGAACTGATTATGTGTTAACATCTCTCCCAGAACAGCATGTTCAGGCTCTTTTTCTGTTATTACTTGGGTCATCCCTTGCAGGCTAATTCTGAATTCTGCTGTGTCTTTTTTTAAACTGACCTGGCTAACGGAGCCTGGTCCCCAGAATCAAGGGGGACTGAGCTATTGCTGCGCGTAATGACATCCCTCTAACATCTCCTAGTCACTTGAAGGGATTTGGGGAAGATTATTGGGAATGATGTCCAAGGCAGCATCACTTTCCCTTATCTAAGCTGAAATTCTCCCCTTGGCCATCTTGGAAACTTATTTTTGCCTTCCTCACCATTCCTCCTAGCCTTGACTGACCGTGTCATTATTTTTTATCAGCACATTTGGCACTTGCTTGTTGTTAATAATGATATTGAAGAAAATTAGCACGAGAGGATTAGCTATAAGCAGAGTCTTAAGGCAGTCACTATTAACTTTGTCTGAGCTGCGCAGACCAGTGATTTCTCTTCTTTACTTTCTGTCTCTTCATCCGTTGGAAAAATCCATAATGGGTTTCACATTTTGCCTTACATATTCACCATGTCCCCACGCCCACCCCCAAAAGTCACTAAAATCCTTTGAAGCCCAATTTTTTTTTAGTAAATTCATTTTTTTAAATTTATTTCCCTTATTTTAAAAGTCCTTTTAGAAAAAAATTCTCTAAGTTGAACAGTCTCAAATGCCCTTATCCAGAAATAAGTCTGTCTTTAGTATAGAAAACTGGTTCTTGCAGGCTCATTACAGTATCATAGTTATTATCCTCACATTCCTAGCCCATTCCCAATTGCTGAGGAAGTCAAGGCAGAGGGAAGGCCTATCTTGTAATGGGCTTCCAAGGGGGTAGTTTATATAATCCTAAATGCTCAGCTAAGGAAGAGTAGATTAATAGACAGCACATTTTCATGCTTAAAGATAAACTCAGCCTAGGGCATTTAGAAAGTTGAATTTACTATACCTTAAAAAAAGAATTTCTGGGAAAATCATGTCTATATAATTTTAAATTATGCAGCAGCAGGTCTATATATTTTTAAAGATATCCCAAACATGGGTCCCTGGGCTTAGAAAAAGAAGTGTTTAGGCTGGAAACAATTTGGGATGGCTTTATAACAAGTAATATCTCTCTCTCAGCACTGCAGTGAATTTGAATTGGAGCCAAAGACATTTCCAGTGAGAGATCAACACGGGAACAGATACACGTGTGTGGCCTGCTGATCCTAGTGAAATAGCAGGGATGGGAACATTGGCTTAGATGAAATAAGAAACCTCTTAGACCTTCTATCAAGGCTTTCCCTTGAATCCTGCTTTGCCCTAGTTTCTGAAAGAATTGGACAATAGAGCTTTCCACAGCTGTTATTTAGGGGCACGCCAAGAAAACCCACCCATTCCAGTTCTCATTGTCCGTAGCCCCTGGAGCCCTACACTGTTCCTGGTAAAACCAGTTCTTTCATTTGTCAGTTTGTGTGATGGCCTTGAATTCTTACCCTGGTTTTACTACAGGGCATCAAAGAGCTACTATGTCCCCTCTTCTCAGAATCTACAGTTTAGGAGTGGACTTGACTGTCAATATTCCAGGCTCAAAAAGAACCACCAATGCTGGGTTCTCATTCATTCATCCATTTCCATCCCTTCTGATCTACTAAAATCTTTTTATATAAAATTGCTCTGTATTTGCTCATGGCTTTCTCTGCAGCAAGAATATTAAAAACAAACAAACATTAATTTTACTTTATTAAGAAAATTAAGCAGGTTTAGGAATATTAAGGTATTTATTCTAAAAACTAGTGACCGAGTGCACAAAATTTGTGCCCGAGGGAGGGGGTGTTCCTCAGCCCGGCCTGCACCCTCTCCAATCTGGGGCCCCTCGAAGGATGTCCTACTGCTGGTTTGCAGGGATTGGGCCTAAACCGGCAGTCGGACATTCCTCTCACAATCCGGACTGCTGGCTCCCAACCACTCACCTGCCTGCTTGCTGGCCTGCTCATCCCTAATTGCCCCCCGCGGCTGGCCTGCTTGCCTCCAATGCCCCCTCCTGCCAGCCTGATCACCCCCAACTGCTCCCCCTGCTGGCCTGCTCATTCAGGGTGGGGGTCCCCACTGGGGTGCCTGACCAGCCTGGGTGAGGGGCTGATGTCTGTTTTCAAGCTGGCCACACCCTCTTCAGGGTGGGAGGGTCCCTGCTGGGGTGTCTTGCCAGCCTGGATGAGGGGCTGATGGCTGTTTTCAAGCTGGATACACCCCCTTCAGGGTGGGAGGGTCCCTGCTGGGGTGTCTGGCCAGCCTGGATGAGGGGCTGATGTCTGTTTTTAAGCTGGCCACAACCTCTTCAGGGTGGGGGTCCCTGCTGGGGTGCCTGGCCAGTCTGGATGAGGGACTCATGGCTCTTTGCAGGCTGGCCACATCCCCTTCAGGTTTGTGAGGGGCTGATGGCTGTTTGCAGGCTGGCCATGGCCTTCGGTGACCCAAGCTCCCAGCCCCTCCATTTTTTTTTCAGCACCTCCTTGAGTGGAGGGAAGCAGGTATCTAGGATTTATTTATCTTCTATAATTGAAACTTTGTAGACTTGAATGGAGCCCAGGGCCAGGCAGGGCAGGCGGGAAGCTTGGCTCCCTCCATTGTTGGGGGCAACCCAAGCCCCCTGCTCACTCCAGCTCCGTGGCCGCCGCCATCTTAGTTGGGTTAATTTGAATACTCGCTCCTGATTGGCTGGTGTACATGGCTTGTGGGTATAGCAGAGTGATGGTTAATTTGCATGTTTCTCTTTTATTAGATAGGATTACTGCAGAAATATAGTAAAGAGTAGTAGAACATACTAACCTGTTGTGATTAGTATTGATGGCATACAAGAACAAAATGACTGAGAGAATGAAATTGTACATATTTATACAGTCGTCCAAAGGGCCCCTCAAACATTACTTTCTAAGTTGAGTTCCAGGAATCTACCACATAGATCTCCTTGGGCTTCCCTCAAAAGCTGTTTTTTTGTGAGTATGACTCTATTCCATGAAAGTTCTAGAACTAGAATGATTCAAAATTGGGGGGACATAAACAGTCAGTCCATAGCAATCTTCATTAGTCTTCAATTTTCCCCCCCAAATTCAATGTTGAAACCTAAATCCCTATTGTGATGGTATTTGGATGTGGGGCCTTTGAGAGGTAATTAGGTCTTGAAGGTGAAGCCCTCATGAAGGAGATTAGTGCGCTTATAAGGGGGTTGAGAGCCCTGAATTCTTTTTCTCTGCCATGTGAAAATACTCAAAGACAGCTGTCTGCAAACCAGGAAGGATGCTCTCACCAGACAGGATCTTCCAAAGCTCTGATAGTGGTCTTCCCTGGTTCCAGAATAATGAGAACTAAACATTTGTGGTTTAAACCATCCAATTTGTGGTATTTTTGTTGTAGCAGTCTGAGCTAAGACAGAGGTCTTCAGTAAAATCTATACAACTCCCATTTCTGGAAAAATAGGTAGTGAGGCCCAAATACCCACTTTCTTTATTGCTTTCTTTTTTCATATACAACTTCCAACAAAAAATATATTTTTTAGAGGTCCTTATCTGACCATTCAGCACTTCCTGTGACTGTATCATGGGCTGTGCATGCTCATTTTTAATAATCAGATATGTTCTTAGGGACTTGGGGATACATATCAGAGATGAATAACTGTTGCTGCCTTGGCTTCAAGATCCCTGAATAGAAAGCTCTCTCTCTTCCTTTCTCTAATTATGCAACTAAATGGGCAGCAATTCAGTACATATAGTTAATAAATACATTAAACTAATTCAAGTTATGACTAATCCTGTAAGCATCTCCCCTCTGTTATGACAATTTTGTTAGATAAGTTTAGGAATTTGACAAATAGAAATGATTTCTGGCATATAGTTGATAATAAATATTTAACTCCATAAAAAAGACACTTATTTTAGATTGCTTAATAAGTATACAGTATATGAATTGTCTAATCTTTCCGGCTTCTTTTCTATACCTCCTATTATTAAAATATATTGAGTGTGCCTTTTTATTTATGTGAAAAGTAAAAAGCTACCATTTTTTCAGCACTGTTTTAAGGACAATAAAATTAATGTAGAGAACTTTACATTATTTCATTGCCTCAAACATTGCAACGTTTATGTTATCATTTGAATTTTAAATGTGAGAAATTGTGGTTAGAAACTGCTTAAAACATTCCAGATAAGAAGCCATGGAAATGAGATTTCAGTCTAGATCGGTCTCATTCCTGAGTCTGAGTTCTTCCTACTTTGTAACTCTCTCTCCATTTGTCAAATCCCAACATATCAGGTTGTGAGTGTATTTCTGTGAGTGTATTAATGGTCATGGTGGAAAAGGCGGGCGGGGAGAGAATAGATCTCCTTGCCCTAATCTGATCCTATGGTTTTCCCACGATGTGGCCCATGACATTGGGGAATCAATGACAGGATACACACTGTGTCCTGTGTCCTTATCTATAAAACTCCCAACCAATTGTCATACGCATTTATTTAATGCTTGTTACTGTCCTTCATAAAGATTCACTAGAGTGCCTTATCTCGAATGAAGGTCTGAGTAGACATGTAAGGGATAATATATATCTAGTTTTAATTCTTCTTCTACTTGCTGTCATATGGCACTTTCGCTCATGCATTTGTGTATGGATTTATACATTTACATTTAGAAAGTTTTTGTTTGATGGTATTTCTTTCCCTGTGGTTATAGCAAGATCTGTCATGTCTTTCTGAGCCTTTGGTGATTTATCGTGTCTGTTCTGTTTGGAATTTTCTAAAAATGTTCAGACAACCTTACCAGGATTGCAATGTTATTTCTGCCTCTTATGTTTTGCTGTCACTCTTTCTCTCAGGGGGGAGGTGCAGAGTTGTGTGTGTGACAGGAAGATGGTGGGGGAGGTAGACTGTCTCTGTAAAGTTTTAGTTCATGAGGAAGGAGAATTGCTTTAATTAATATGTCTCATAGGAAATCCAGGCTACAGTGGGACAATCTCATCACAATCAGAGCTGTCCCCTACCTAATTAGTGAAATATTAAAGCAGAATTGCTTGAGCCAAGCAATCTCACGTTCATAATCAAGTGTACACCCCAAATTGGCATGCATTCTGACCCAGCCTTTCTACTCTTAATTTATTCCAGGGTCTGGGGGTGAAGATTATTTCAAAAATCATTGTCCTCCTCAAGAAATATGCATGGAGACTTCATTAGCAGAGCAGGTTTGTGCTATCTTGGGTCTTATCTTCCCCCAATATCGATCCAACATGATTTTGTCAAAATTAATTCATTTGTTTTGGTTTTTCTAAAGGCAAAAGCTAGGGCCTTATAAATTTAGTAAACAATGTTTAACATACAAATATGACATAGAAGGAGATATGAATAATTATTGCTCTTAAAAATTGTTTCTGCCCTTTGCAATTATTTATTAAACGGCTTTCATTCATGATAGAAATTTGTAGTTTTGAGTAAAGCCTTAGTGTTTTCATGTGTACATGCTGAATTGTTTTTTTTTAAATATATATTTATTGATTTCAGAGAGGAAGGAAGAGAGAGAGAGAGAGAGAAAGAGAGAGAGAGAAAGATCAATGATGAGAATCATTGATCTGCTGCCTCCTGCATACCCGCCACTGTGGATTGAGCCCGCAAACAGGGGAATGTGCCCTTGACTGGAATCGAACCTGGGACCCTTTGGTCCAACGGTCGCCAACCTTTTGGACCTCACAGACCACCAGTTGTCCGTGGACCACCAGTTGGCAGCCGCTGCAAAGTTTGGTCCACAGGCCAATGTTCTATCCACTGAGCCAAACCAGCTATGGCCACACTGAACTGTTTTGATTAGAAAGATAAACATCTCATGATAGTAGAGTCCAGAGAGATTTTGAAGGAAATGGCTTTCTTCCACGCTATAGGACTGTTCTAGTCTACTTCTATTTCTTCTTATTTTTCTAGTATTTTTAAATTTTATTGCTAAAGTGAAGGGAATGTTTGCTTTAAAATTATACTTTTTTCATTATCTTAATATAGAGTCTTATCAATCTTTGAGAATTCTGTTGGATTTCTAGGTATACAGTTCTATAACTTATAAATAATATCTCCTATTATTGATGCTTATACATATTTGGTGGTCATGTGTTTTTTTTCCTTTTTCTATTACATTTCATTAGCCAGTATTCCCAAAGCAATAATGACTACAAAGGTAGAGTGGACACCTTTTCTTACTCCTGAATTAAATATAACATTACTAGTGTTTCACTAGTAGGCCTGATGTTGGTTTCAAATAGGTATTGTTTGTCTAGCTGATACCTATATTGTGTTCATTATGATTTCTTGTGATAACATTTTCTTGAGACAAATTATTATTAATTTAGTCATAGAGTCAGTAGAAAAAAGCAGAAAATGAAATTCTTATGTTAAAGACCATTTGGTGTCTATCAGTGGAGAGATATGCATCTGGCAGAGATATGCTGACTTGTTGATTCATCTACAGAATTCAGATTTTCACTGATCTCCTGGGGCTGACAAGCATAACTCGAAAATTAGGGCACCATGTTTTGATCAGTTACAGAATAAATAAGAAACTGAAATTGTTTGAAAGAAATGACTACAGGGCTTGCTTTTGATCAGCAATCTTCAAATTTTTAGGTGAATGCAAGTTATCTGCATAACATTCCTTATTTGTCCTTTGTGAATTTTTTTCTTAAAGAATGACAATATTCTTTAAAACAGGATCATCAGACCTTGGTTCATTAGTTTAACCCCCAATGATCCAGATAAGCAGGTCGTTTCAAGGGGTTGCTATGGTTTCCTTCCTGAAAACCTGAAGATTTCAAGGGGCCAGGAGATGCTATGTGGGTCAAACGAGGCCCTCTGCTCAGTACCACCTACAGTTTGGTATTTGCAGGCAGAGCTATTAGAAATCCACGCTGAGGAAGCAAATCTACTTCTTCCCCCGTCTTACACTTTATTCTATTCCTCCTTCATCTCCTGTTGTGATACTTTCTTATTTCTCCCGCCATCGCAGCCAGGCTACATGCTGTGGCTGCCACTTATAATCTAAATTATACCCATGCTGGACCCAGACTAGAAAGGAAATGCTAGATGGGAAGCTAAAATGTAACATGGAAAGATATTTAAAAAGTCTAGTTTTCTGGGCTCTGGTGAAACTGATTTTATTTGGCTTCACCAAATCGCCATGTTTACAGCAATCTGGCAGGTCCGAACGGAGAGGGGTTTCAGCCTGGGAAAGAGGGGAGGAAACAACACAACACAAAACAGACCTTTCCAGGGCAGTCCCCAGCGGAGCCCACAGCTTCCAGCTGGACTTGAGTGAGGCTGGGGACACATCCTCTTCTGGGACCCTGATATTTCCACCGGAAAAGAGCTCTCCTTGGACCAGGGCTTTCTGGATCCCTTCCCCACAGTGTGACTATGAGCATCTAGTTTTCTGGAATTGCCATGTGCATGGTCACACCCGTGTTCAGGTCCTGCTCACCTCTGTGGATGCCCTGGCATGACACGGCTGAGAGGTAAAGAGGTGTGCAGAGCCCACCTGGCATGGCTCAGTGGTTGAGTATCAACCTATGAACCAAGATCACAGTTCGATACCCAGTCAGGGCATATGCCTGGGCTGTGGGCTAGATCCTCAGCGTGGGGGCGTGCAGGAGGCAGCCAATCAATGACTCTCTCATCATTGATGTTTCTATCTCTTTCTCCCTCTCCCTTCCTCTCTGAAATCAATAAAATTAAAAAAAAAAAGAGGTGTGTGGAGTGTCCCAGGAGTGGTGGTAGCCAAGCTCCTGCCGCACTGGTTTTCCCGGAGGAGCAGCAGGAGAAAAGAAAGCACTTGTTAGTCACTCCCCATGCAGACTCTGCCTTCACCCTGCCCTCCACGGAGCCACTAACTCTGCAGCTGCTGGAATGTTTCTCCTTATCACTGTCCTCAGGGACACAAAATGCTGATGCGGTTGAGATCTTGAAGGCAGTGATTTATAACTAAAATGGCCCTCTGCAGTGAAAGGTCTATGAGAGCTGGGAGAATGTGTTTGCTGAGTTACTATGCAAATTTCACAATTAAATCTTCATTCATCTCTTGAGGGAATATCAAGAATTACTGAAGGAACGGGGCTTTGACACAATTTTTAAAAAGAAAAGACAGCAATAAATAAATAAATAAATAAATAAATGGCAGAATATCTCACAATTTCTCAGCTCTGCTCCTCTGAGTCAGTCTCTCAGTGGGAATCACAACAGAGAATCAGGTGAAACTGGGAACACGGGAGATGTGATCGGGGAAAGGCAAAGAAACCCACTTTCTCATTTGTAAAACTGAATTAATGAATTTTTAAAAATATTTGTTGCTACAACATACTGTCCAGGGGGAAATAAATGCATCCGGAGACACAGAGCCACCCATCTACTCCCTGTTCTTGTGTCCTAATCCCCTTCCTTCTTTCTGCACCTTACCCAGATTCTGTCTGTGGAGAGCTGACCCTCCCTCTGCCTCCCCTTTCTCTGCCTCCAGCTCTCCTGGCTTCCCATGATTTCCAATCTGCAGCGTTTCAGCAAGAGACTTCTGTTTGACGGGTAGTCTCTTGGCTCTTTCCATTGAAAAGGCCAAGTTCCCTGTGCAGCTAAAATATTTGCCTTTATTTTTAAATTTTTTTTATTGTTGAAAGTATTACATATATCTCCATTTTTTTCCCCCACTCACCCTTTCTAGCCTGTCCCTGCCCCTAGCTTAGGCCTTCATCAATTGTCTGTGTCCATGGGTGAAGCATATATGCATATAAGTTCTTTAGTTGATCTCTTCCCACCCACCCACCTGCCCCAGCCAGCCTCCCCTCTGAGATTAATCAGTCTGTTCCATGCTTTAAATATTTGCCTTGAAACATCTTCTCCCTTGCCTAAACTGCATGCAATTAGGCATCCTCTCGGAGCTCGATTACTCACCCAGGCTCCTCATGCTCATCCCGGCCCTGGAAAACCATCACTTTGTGAAAGCCTTTTGAAGGACTCTCCTTCCTCAGAACCTGGCCCACTGGTGACCTCCAGGCTGTCATCAGAGCCCCGCTCACATGGTTTTGCAAGCCTCCGTCTTCTGATTGTGTAGAAAGGGACTTTTCTACCTTCTCCTTGTTCAGGTAACATGTGCATCTGGCTTGTCTGTGCTGGCTGATAACTAATAACTCCTTAGCTCAGTTTCATCTTTAAGAAGGGAGCATAGTTCTTCCTGGAAGGACTGAGTGTGACAGCCAGCCCCCAACACATATACCAGCTGTTCAACGACCTGTAGACTGACCGAGGGCGACTTACCTGTGTCTCTGGAAATTAGGAAGCTGAGGTTGAAAATCCCCGCTACTCCCAAGTCCCTGTTTTTATTCAGTTCCTTCCCTAATGGAAATCCATCCGAATGACATCATTTGGGAGTAGGCAAAGGGCTGGGAGATTTTCTGTGACTCTGGCCAGGTCACTTGTACTTAGGAAAACTGGTAATGGACAGGAAAGATCATAAAAGTAGCCAAAACAATAGTTTCCTTAATTACCCTGCATGTTGACAGAAACGACAGTCAACAATTCTAGGCTTTCTTCTCAGGGTGTTGAATTTTACTGATCTGGTTGAATGTGCCCCTCAGAACTGTACCTATTGTGTTTCCCCAAAGTCTATTTCTATGGGGAACGTATGTATATTTTTCCTTGGGGTGGAGAAAAGTTGGCAAATCTTGATAAACTTTATGAAGACTGATATTGATAGTCTATTGGTATTAGTTTTATTATTATATTAAGGGGCATTTTGTCTCCTGAGATATTGTTTACAATAACAGACAAAATTCCCTCATCCCAGAGAATACATGAGCTTCATCTTTCAACAACAACAACAACAAAAGAAGGAGTTTATTTTTGCCAGAATATCTTTGGTATGAAAAAAAATAATCACTCCTTTATACCTTACAGACCAAGACCTCATTCTGTGGTATTACTGTACAGAAGTTATACATTTCAAAAGATGGTAGCCTTTGAGCATGTTGTATTGATGACTTTTGGTTGTTATGTCTATGTTATTTTTCTACTGGTTGGGTTATTTTTCCAAAATACCTTTATAAATACTTATTTGGTGATTATTCTAACCCTTTGAGGTTGGTGGGATGGCCAGGTGATAAGTGGGTTATTTGGAGCACATATGTGGTGGAGTGTTTTTTTCATTATAACATAACTTTCTTCCTCTACTACTAAGTGGTTAAAAGTAAAAGGAAGTCATACCAGCCTTTTCTGAGGAATAAATACAAATATCAGGGAATTCCACACAAATAGCAGAAATCATAGGCATTCATTGCAGGAAGGAATCTCAGGTACAGTTTATTCTCAGGTACTACATAATGTACCAGTCCCCTCACCATACTGCCCATTCATAGAGCACCAGATCCCGCGGACACAGCTAGTGGCAGGGGACTCTCTAGTCTTGAGAAACACACTGGATAGTTTAAATGTGATTCCTTAGGTTGAGCCTCCTTGTAACTTCTGCCAATTGGTTCTCATTGTCCCTCTACTTACCTGTCACACAGACTGCTCCCTTATTTCGTTTTCTCAACAACTATTTACTGAGCACATGCCGTGTGCCAGGCATTGTTCAACTGGAGATATAGCAGTGAGCAAAACAGACAAAATCCCTGTCTTCAGAGGATTAATTATATTTCAGTAGAAGAAGATGGTAAACAAAACACTTGTGTAGGGGGATAGACATGCTCATGTTATTGAGAAAAATAAGACAGAGGGTGGAGAGGCAGCATTGGTAGAGGAGGTTCAAGTTTAAAGAATGTGCTGACAAGGTTACCTTTGAGCAAAGACCTTAAATAAGTGAGCAAGTGAGCCAGCCCCCTGGGTACCTAGGTGAGTCCCATTTCAGAGAAGAGGCACAGCCAGAGAAACTTTGAGGAAGGAGTAGCAGGCATGTGGCAGAATGGCAAGTGTGCCAGCCATACAGTTGGGCAGCGTGAGCTCGAGAAAGAATGGTGGGGAAGACGCTGGGAGGAAGCTCCGAGGTGGCAGGCTGGTTCTATGTGCCTCTGGCTCCTACTCAGAGTGAGGTGAGAAGCCACTGGAGGGTCGTGGAGCACTGGGTTATCTGATTTATGTATAAGGAGCACTTTGGGTTCAGGTAGACTTGGGTAGAGGATACAGGTGGATAAAGGGTACAAATTTAGAGGCTGTTAGAGTGAGCCAGTGACGTGGGAGCAGTGGAGGTGTTGACAAGTGATACATTCTGAAGATAAAGGCAGTGGGACATGGGTGAGATGAAGAGGATTCAAGGATAACGCTGGGGTTTTTAAACTGGGTCTATGAAAGGTGGGCCACCTCTGAACCTAGGGGGAAGGGACTGTGTGTGAAACAGAATACAGGGAAATAATCAGGAAGTTATTTCTGGGCATGTCAGATTTTGAATCCCCAACCGATGATATAGCAAATATTTGAAGATAATTGCCATGTCCAAATAATAAACAAGTATAGTGATGTTCTACTGCTACATCATCGGACATATGTGTTCCTAAAAAATTCTGCTATAACGGACATATGTGTTCCTAAAAAATTCTGCTATAACGGACATATGTGTTCCTAAAAAATTCTGCCATAACGGACATATGTGTTCCTAAAAAATCATTGTGCCATGCAAAATTGCATACTAAAAACTATAGAGCTTATGGAAAATAATAAGCATGGGTCACAATGTTCAAAAACTTGTTTGGGTATGCCAGAATGAGAGAGCACAGTCTCACATGTGTTAGATGCTCATGGAACGGCACTTCCTGGTTCGTGTTATGCTTAAGTTGCTCCCCAGTACATCAATTGCACTGGAACAAATACACCTTTTTGGAACAAGTGTTATGGAAGGACTAGTGGTATTAGTATTAGCATGGGAAGGTTTTAAAATACTAGAAGTAGCAACTGGGCAGAAGCACATTGAAGAATGCTTTTAATCTCTGAGGTAAGCTTGGCTTGATGTAGATGAGGGGCATCGGGCAGAAGCACACATGTAGCTTGAGTAGGACTTCAGATGACAGAAAGTAAGAGTAGGAGACATTTGCACCAGAGCTCTCAGAGCGGGAGAGTTTCAGTAACTCCCACCCTCTCGCCTGCTCGGAGACTGAGTCTGAGGCAGCAGCGAAGCCTCCCCTTCCAATGGGATCTCCATGGCCTTCGGGCCCCAGCCGGGGGCTGAGGAGTGCGGATTGCTTTGCTTTGTAATTGCTTGCCCTGTGCAGAGCTTTACCCTGACCCTAACCGGGCACATTAGCAGGGCCCAGAGGCCCAGCACCTAAATGAAATGTAGCCGGCCGCACCAGGAGCCGAGTCTCAGCAAATAAGAACCACGTATAAAAATGAAAACTTGGTCCCATATGTCTTTAAACCCATGACGGTTACTGCTGATATGATACTGCAGGGAAAATGACTTAGCTTTTTGTTGGGTAGATGGATTTTTGGGGTCTCTCTGTGCAATTTTCTTTAACATAGTGGGGTCTTTGTCACTGTAATGAAAGCCTCCTTCAGCTGGGAGGAGAAAAAGAGAGGAAGAGAGAGAAACAATGGCAGCCTAGAAACCAGATTTCCCAAAGAAATTAAACCCTTTTGAGACGCAGATTTATATCAGAAACACCAATAAAAACTTATGCTTGAAGGTGTGAGGATCTGGGCCCTTCAAAGGACTGCAAATAACAGCATTGCTGCCATGGGCAGGGCATCAATGGAGATCTGAGCTGCGGAAAGGCAGGGATAGGAAGGGG
>NW_006286246.1:1269830-1283234 GCF_000327345.1 Myotis davidii | reverse complement strand
CGGACCATGAAGGAAAAGGTTCCATCCAATACAGCATGTTTACAAAATCGCAGGGAGTTTGTGTAGCTTTGAAGAATAAATAACACCTTTCCCTATTCCTTCTTCGTAGATATTATACAAAAGGAGACAGCAAGAAACTCACACATGGATGATCTTGCACATGCTTCATTTACATGCACAAATGCAGATTTTTCAGTGTGTGTGTGTGTGTGTGTGTGTGTGTGCGCGCGCGCGCAGAATTCTGTGGTTTAGCCCAAGCCCAGGACCCCACATCAGGAGGTCTGAGATCTATTCTTAGCCAGTCCCAGAGGTGACCTTCCGAGTGTCTCCAACCTATAAATATAAAACCACTCACCTCTCAGGTTTATGGCTAAGATTGGATGCGTTGATGCATATGAAAATGTTTTTCCAGTAATCTGCTGATGGAAGACTAAGTATTATTAATGTGGGAATATAGAAGGAGTGTCTCGGGGGCGGGGGGAGGTCCAGAAAAGAGGAAGATTGCTTTCGTTCCTCCAGCTCCCCTGGGAAATGTGTGTTTTGCTGGTAGGGAAACTGGGGCAGCTGGGTACGTGAGAGGCAGCGTGCACATGTTCCAGAGTTTGTAAATGCAAGGGGGACAGCCCTTTATTAGGCAACAGATATGCTGAGTTTCAGGTTTGCGTTACCAGGAGACTCGGAAAAGTTGAAACTCAGCCTAACTAGGGCTGCCAATGGCCTCTAATGAAAATTTCCATTTGGAGAGACTAGATGTTGACTTGGCATGACACCAAACAAGCAGCCTGCTGCAAAATTTTACACCAATTGTATTTCTCCTAATTAAACCCTGTCTGACCTCAGCATTAAGAAACAATTTGTTTCAGGATATAACCGGCACACATAAGCAATTACATTCTGTTTGCCCCATTAGCATTCTTTGGCTCCTGTGCGATCCAGGCCCATACTGCAGCACACGCTGCCCCTGAGCCAGAGCTATAAAAAGCCCGGCCGCGGAGGCTTTCTCCCCCACACCCAGCACTAAGAATATCATCATCTTTTAGCCAAGCCAAAGATTCTGGGAACAGCGTGCTTCTGTGTTTATTATAAGGGAGTGTCTATATATATGAACATTTCTTAGGAGTTAAAAAAGACTCTACTTATAAAAAAACCGAGGAAGCTATAATAACCTACGTTTATAATAATCTAAGCGTATCTGGCATGCCAGTTCTCATCTTCCCATTCAGCTATGACCCTCAGACTTTTACTTTTTGTGACTGTTAGACATGGTGAATTCTGGGTTTTTAACACCCTCCCCCCGCCCCCCGAAAAAAAAATTGGTCCTGCAAAGCTTTCGAGGGCATTGGGGGCGAGTGTTCTTTTATAAAAGCAGAAGAACATCCATACAACAGAGATGAAACAGAGAAAGACCTTCCCCCCTGAGAACTCGCAGCAGACCCACCTGTGGAGTTCATTTCCGTGGCCAGGGCTCTGGGCCGGGGATCAGGAGGGGGTTGGTCCTCTGGGCTGTGCCACTTCCTGCTTCTCAGGCACATCTCTGACCTCTCTGACTCCCAGTTCTTCTTTTACAAAAGGGACTGGGGAGACCTGAGGGGTTGCTTCTGCAAGGCAACTACAGAGCTCTGCTGAATTATAGGTTGTGTTCCACTTGGCCCCTGAAGGCTGCAGAGCACCCAGCCGCTATTCAGACATTCTTTCTTGGGCTTCATGCTGCCTGCTTACGTTGTAGGCTTCTACTCTCCGGCCACCCTTGATGTGGGAGCTGCCGTGGGAAGATAGGAAAGAGGATGCGACGCATTCCATCCACTGGTGGATGGAAAGGAAGGAATTCTGGGTGATCTTTTGGAGTAAGCAATCGAGTGGCTGTTAGTCCTCAGTGTTGTCTCATTTTTGCCTCTCGTGCCTCAGAACGAAATTAACCATTCGTTTCTTGAGTTCAGTTTTTCTACCTGTACAGTGGGAATAACCACCGTCTTCCTATATTTCAGAGGTACCGAGGGATACACAAGCCCCGCCCCTGAGGCCGTGGGGGTGCCAGATGCAGTGTCACTGATTCGGCCTGACCTTCTGTCTGTGCTGCAGGGAGGCGCGTCACACCGGCTCTGAGAGACCCACCCCCAGAGCAGCGCTTCTCTCTGTGAACCAAGAGCACCTTCTGTTGGCAGCTGGATCTCGTGAGCCTTCAAAATAAAGGTGCACCTCCGCATGGACGCCAACTCAGAGGAGACGGAGAGTAAAGAGTAAGTGCTGTGGACCTTAATGAGCCATAGGACGAAGGTCCCCCACTCCCTGCTCCAGTCAAGGTTGAGCCATGGTTACCCGGCTGCCCCACCACCGTGGTCAGGCATAGAACAGCCGGACTCTCATTTGGAGGCACACGGTCTGGAAGGTTGCACGGTCCTGTGGAGAAAGGGCTGCATTTTGAAACAGAAAACTTCAATGTGAGCCTCATCTCAGACAATTAGGAAACATGTGGCTGGGGCAAATCCTTTAGCTTCACCTGGAACCGGCCTAACCCCATTTCCTTTCCAGGTATCATTATCCACGTTTTGTTTCCTCTTACGTATTTGTCACAAGTCAAAGGCACTGACGTACCTATTTGTGTTAAATGGTTAGTAGATCATGCCCTAACCGGTTTGGCTCAGTGGATAGAGCGTCGGCCTGTGGACTGAATGGTCCCAGGTTCGATTCCAGTCAAGGGCAGGTGCCTTGGTTGTGGACACATCCCCAGTAGGGGGTGTGCAGGAGGCAGCTGATAGATGTTTCTCTCTCAGCCATGTTTCTAACTCTCTAGATGTGCTTCTAGCTGTTTGGGGGGCAGGAATCTACAGTTTAAAGAGGCAATCCTCATGGATTTGGGGCTGCCTCAGAAATAACCAAAGAACTTGTATGCGTACATGCATAACCCATGGACACAGACAATAGTGCAGTGAAGGCCTAGGTGTGTGGTAGGGGGTGGCCGGTGGGGGCTAGAAGGGGTCAATGGGGGAAAAAGGAGCATCTGTAATACTTTCAACAGTAAAGATAAGTTTTAAAAACACACTTAATAAACAGATCTGGCTCCCAGTACACTGCCTGATGAATAGTAGGCATTCAATATATACTTGTTAAATGAATGGATAAATGGTGGTCTAGCCCCGTGATCGGCAAACTGCAGCTCTCGAGCCACATGCGGCTCTTTGGCCCCTTGAGTGTGGCTTTTCCTAAGCCTTAGGAGTACCCTAATTAAGTTAATAAAATGTACCTACCTATATAGTTTAAGTTTAAAAAATTTGGCTCTCAAAAGAAATTTCAATCGTTGTACTGTTGATATTTGGCTCTGTCGACTAATGAGTTTGCTGACCACGGGTCTAGCCTATCCCAACCAAGAAAAACTACCTTCCCTGTGGGAAGTATAAAAGTTAGAGCTAGGATAAGTCTCCATGTAAATATTAAGATGCCAGTTTCCAGGTAGGCGGAGAGGGAAGGGGAGAACTACTCAGTGCCAGGCTAGGAAGCCTTGGAGCTTTGAAAAGAAACTCCTGACAACAAGACCCCTCTAAACGACTTTATTTCCATTGTGATAAGCACTCTTCACTCTCAGCTCTTTTCCTTGCTCTGGAGTTGGATTTAATTCATAACTGTGAGGCTAGTTATCTGTTCCATCTTGCTCCGGCACCTTCAGCCATAACGGATCTTACTTTTCTCCTTTGTATTCCCTCCCAGTCCTCTGCCTTTTCCGACACGTCACTGATACTGATCTGATTTTGCCACAAGCTGCCTATTGGTGAGTTAATTCACAAGTTCTCTGCATAGGTTTAATGGTAAAATATAGGACACCCAATTAAATTTGAATGTCAGATAAACTACACATATCACTTTAGTATAAGTTTGTCCCAAACATTGCACAGGATGTATTTGTAGTAAAAACGATTATTTGGGGTTTATCAGAAAGTCAAATTTAACTGGGCATCTTGCGTTTTCATTGGGGGAATCTGGCAACCCGATCTCTGGATGACCTTGCTTTGCACCTTTGGTTCTTATTAATCTCTGGTTCTTGATTGCCAGTGTTAGCCTAGCCTTCTGATGACTGGTTTTGCCTACTACACATTTTCATCTTTCCATGTTTCTGGTCTTTCGATTCGAATCTCCCTGGTTTTTGTTGCCATTTTGGGTTTAACCCATCATTTCTCTCTAGTATTGCCGGGAGTGGAGAATGTTCAGATCCCACTTTTAACACATTCTCTGAGCCGTACTGGGCTGCTCTAGTGTAGTTTTCTCCCTGAGACTCCTCCGTAGCTTCTAGTCCCAGGAAAAACATAGGAGGAGGTTGGGAGCAGCAGTCAAGTTGAAAAGGGGATGTGTCCTGGCTGCTCTGACCAGCAGTGGTTGTAAATAGAAACAGATGCTAACCCCTCAGTTCTGTTTTCCCCGTTGTGGAAATCAGGACAGGAGAAACTGGACATCAATGGGAGTTCTTTTTCAAGATTTTGAATGATTCTTCTTTTTCCCCTCATTCCCCTGGCCCTTCCTGTTTGTTATATTTCTTTCATCTCATCCCAGCCTAATTATCATTTCATCTTTTTTTTCCACTTTTTGAAAATATTTTTATTGATTTCAGAGGTGGAGAGAGAGAGAGAGAGAGAATGAGAGAATCATTGATTGGCTGCCTCTTGCACGCCGTACACTGGGGATGGAGCCCACAACCCTGGACATGTGCTCTGACCGGGAATCAAATGATGACCTCCTCGTTCAGGTCAATCCCTAAGCCACGCCAGCCAGGCGTATTCACTTTTCATGTCACATGTATGTGATTTATAAGACTTGCTGATTCTCTACATATTTTATTACTACCAGAGACTATTCCATTTTTTTTCATCATCATTACCATTACCACCACCACCATCATCATCACCATCATTGCCAATATTTATTTATTTAAAATGTTTTACATGTAACCACTGTGCCAAGAATTATTTTATAAACAGTACCTGATTTCAATTTTGGTCTCACATTACTCTTATCCCCATGATATATAAAACAGAAAAGCAGGTGCATAAATGTTGAATCATTTGTGCTAATTTACATAATTTGGTGAAGCCAAAATTCCATCCAGCTCTAACTGAATCATAGCCCGGCTTCAAACATTATACTATACTTCCTTCCATGTGACTTATACCAGGTTCTAAGAGGAGTAAGAATTACCAGCTCTTTAAACTATTATAATTTGGTGTTAGAAAACAATCAACTGTAATCTAGGTTTGGAAATCAGGCTAGAGAGACCCATAGTCTTATGTGATGTCTTTGGTGCCTTGATTTCTACCACAAACCTTTCCCTGCTACACTTTTTTTTTACTCTATGGCCTTGACCTAGCACCCTTCCCAGAATTCCTCACTCACCCTGGAAAGCATCAAACTGTGATCCACATTATTAAAGGATATTCATCATGTGTAACTAAAATGAGCCTTCTCCATCCCCACAAAAAGATTTTTCCTCCAGCTATAAAATTGATAAGATTCTTGACGATCAAATCTAAATTTGAAGCAGTGAGCCTGCTGAGATAGATTAAGCATGGAATGTTCCTGAAGTCAACAGAATTCTGTTGTAATTATACCAAAGTCCAAAGGAAAATACTTTTCTCTTCTTCATAATTACTACTTCTGGAAGGCACTGACCTCGGATCTACTCTGGTAGAGAGCCTGGTAGTGATAGGGGTAGTCTAGAATTACATTTCCCAAATTATCACCCAAACCCGAATCTGTTTGCATTTGCCCTGTCTCTGCTCAGAGGCTCTTCATACTCCCAAGAAGCAGTGCGCTTTGTTGACTTTGCTCAAATCAAGGAAGGGTGAAGAATATCTAAAGTCACAAGGGGGTTTTGCTTTCACCATTCAAAATCTTTCAGTGGAAAATTCAGTTATAGTCTTAAAATCTTGCATAGCTTTCGCAGAGTACCTATTTCTCTGAGTCCCTCACTCTCTAAAAGCAGAGGGACTTATTGCTCTCAAGGGACAGTGCAGTAGGTACTTTTTAAATTCTACTTTGAACTTGGCCTTTCTGGTTAACTTCAAATTGAGACATTGAAAGCCAACATGAAGGGCATGTATACTTTGTGGAACCCAGCATGTGAAAACTTCTAAAGCAATAATAGCGTGTGCGTACTGAACACATGCATGTATGCCTACACACAATACACACACACACATTCTCAAGATCTGGTGTTCTGGGTTATCATCCTGAGGTCCAATCTGCATTTTGAAGGCCAAGTTTCTCATATCTCATCAAGCATTTGAGCCCATTCTGAAAACCACTGAAATGTGCCAGGGCGTCCCAATCCTTGTGAAGCTGTCTGGTCGAGAGCAGAAGGTGAAAGCTGGCCTTTGAGTGACGCATGGAAATATCCGTTCCTTTCCAAGTGATGCTGCCCCTCACATTTTTACTTCTTTTCTAGTTCATTGTGGGCAGAGTCCTTTGGGGTTGAGGAATGGGGCAAGAGTTCATCTGAACAAGGTTGTGACCCAGTTAGGTCATCAGAAGAAAGACAGAATATGCCGTTAGAATTGGGGGAAGAGGAAGAGTTCGGTATAGAAGGCACTGGGTGGCACATGGCAGGTGGTGATTTAGGGAGGCAGAAACCCATATTGGTTAAGAGCCCTGGCTGCCTGGATTTGAATTATGGTTCTGCAATTTATTATATATAACTCCAGACTCCACCACTCTGGAGGCCTTTGTGGCCTGTAAAATAAAGATACTTGTATTATCCAAGTAGTGGTGGGTATTAGGATTAGATGAAATAATTATATAAAGTGCTTAGCAAAGGGATTGAGACACAAGTGATGAAAATGATGGTGATTGTATTAGTTTTCTATTGTTATGTAATAAACTACCATGAATGTACCAGCTTAGGCCATATAGATGCATTATTCACAGTCCTATGGGTCATAAATCTGGGGTGGCTCAGATGAGTTCTCGGCTGTTTTAGGCTTTCAGCAGGCTGAAAGCAGGTTTGGGCCGGAAGGGACTCCTTTTTTAATTCACCAGGAAGGAACCGGCTTTCAGGCTCAGTCAGCTTGTTGGCCAAGTTGAGTTCCCTGTGGTTGAAGGACAGAGGCCCTGTTTTCTTCCCTGCTTGTCAGCTGGAGGTCTCTCTCAGCTCAAGGCCACTGGCATTCCTTCTCAAGTGGGTAACTCCATCCTCAATCCAGCCACGGTGTGTCAGATCTCTCTGTGCGCTGAATCCCTCTGACTACTTGTCCTGCTACCAGTCAGCCAAAACTTGCTGCTTTCAAAAGGCTGATCTGTGTGGGTTGGGCCTACTTAGATAGACTCTGATTTTCAGATCAATTGACTGGGGGCTTCAGCTATCTGTGTAAGCCCTTCCCAGCAGTACCTCCATCCGTACCTTTTCCTTGACTGAAAAACAGAAGGACAAGAATCTTGGGAAGGGATCCATAGAATTCCACCTGCCTTGGTGATGACCTGGGTGATGTCAATTGATGACTCAACCTGTTGACTAGTCTTTGCATATGAAAGAGGGAGCTGAAGCTAAGTTTCCAGGCAGAGGAACTGCTTAATTATTCTGCATCAGAAAGCAGAATTCACTTATTTGCTCTTGGATGGGCTGGATAGAGGTGTAAACTGAGAATTGAATGGAGAAAGAGACAAAGGAGAGAGGAGCCAAGCCACATGACAGGGAAACTGAGGAGTTTTAGAAATCAAGGTATTTTATATTATATTTGAGTGGTGTGTTTTGTTTGTTTGTTTTTGCCTGTTTGTCTTCTCTATCCTTTCTCAATGCTGCATTAGGCTTTCTGTGAAAATCTGGGAAAATTGAACTCCAGGCTGAGTAGATGCAGTGCTGGGAGAGCACCATGAGATTATCTATGCATAATTTCAGAGGAAGAAGGGGCTCAGAGCAAGTCGCCCTGAAGCATCTCTATATTAGCTAACATACAATACAGGGTGCTGTTTTATGTCTTAGGGGATTCAGTGATGAACGAAACCAAATTGCTGGCCTCCTGGAGCATATGTTCTATGGGGAGGAGATGAAAAAAAGACAATTATAAGAAAAATGTCAGGAAATATGGAAAAGTGGGCTGTCTGACCTTAACTGAGTGGCTCAATGACAGTGGCCCCAGGAGGAGGAGGGGCAGGAAGGGAGCTGCATACAGTTTTGTGACTGGTATTATTTCCTTTCTTGCTAAGCCTGCTTTGAAATCTTATAGGTTAATACTTCAAGGACAATTAATTATTAATGAAAATACGCTCTCCATAGGTGCATGATGGAAACCACAACTGTCATGATTTCCAAGTATCCCCAGCATTTCCTGGGAGATCAAAGTCAGTAGTGTGTGAGGCGTGCTGGGAGTGACATATTCGGAAAGGCCACTCACCAAAATTGGGGCTGAGTTTAGACTTCCTGCACTAAGACTGTATTGTACTAGTAAAAGGGGATTTATCATATCAGTTAAGTCTAGCCATCCCCCATCCCTGTTCCTCTCCCTCCCTCCCCTCCTCCCTTAGTGTTTCAAAACAACATAAAATGGGTTTTCGTTGACACAAACCAAATCTTAGACAATAGAATGTTCAATGAATGCTGGATTAGGCTGAAGTGCAGAGGAAACAAAGGTGGGGTAGAATGTGAAGAGCTGTGTTCATTTCTAGCACATGTCAATGGCATCATGATAAGAAGTGAATAGGTGCATGCTATCTTTATTTAGAAAAGAATGAATGATGTGAAATGTTTTATGTAGAGAGAAGTAAATGAAGGTAAATGTGGCACTTAGCAGAGCTAGAGTTCTCCTCCCTGGATTCTGCGTCCTCTGAGGGTAGAGACGTGCCCCCAGCACCTAGCCTAGAACTGGTGCCCAATAAATATTGTGCTGTGCATGAATTGTGAATAAGAATGTCAATGTGGTTTTCTAAGTGGAAGAGCTATGTTTGTGAGAACAGGAGTAAATAGTTGTCAGTTGCTGTAAAAGATGCACTGAAACAATGATAATCTGGGGAGCGGATACAATTCCACGAAGGGAGAATTTTGTAATCATTCTGATTGTTAAACAGCGAACACAGTTGCTTTATGGAAAGGTGAAGTACCAGGCATTGAAGGTTTTCAAACGGAGGTTGGATGATCCGTTAGCTGTGTGATTGAGGACATCACTCTGTGGAACAGGAAGTTTTTCAGGAGATACTTAGAACCACTTTAATGACTATTACAGTCCCTGACCCTCAGTGTGGGAGATGGGCACAATGCATTCTGGGAAGTGTGCAATCCCCCTGGGTCGTGCAGAAGTTATGACTATGGCAGAGTTGAGAAGGTCCTCTAGTTAAGTCAGGGATATTAAAGCAGCCATCTGACAAGCCATCTCCCCTTGATATCAGTCTCTTACCATGATTTCTGTTCTTGGAGTCTCAAAATGCTCCCACAAAAATCAGAATTTAGTATTTAGCTGTGGTTGGAATCTACCATTTCGTGGAAAGACGGAGGGCTGTTCCTCTCGCTCTTCTTGCTCATGGCCTATGAAGAAGAGTCATGAAATGTGTCCGGGGACAGATGAATACCCGTCAGACACAGTGGCCCAATCCTCTCCCCGAGACCATTTGCTTTCAACTCTCTCTTGAGCAACTGTTCAGTAAAGTTAATAGCCACCACCTCTTCGGGGGAAGGCTTGTTAAAACCACGTCCAAGAAAATAAATATGATGAATGAACAACCTCTGGAGAAAGGCTTGACATTAAAAGAAAAAAAAAAGGAAATTAGTCTCACAAGGATCTGCTATGAAACAGGCAAAGTGCATGAGTACAAATGAGTTATTTTTACAGCGATTCCAGGAGCCATCTCCTGGGAACCACACCTGAACTCGTCAAAGCTGAATCAAAACCCAGTTGTGTGCCCAGGAATGGAGCGTGACGGATTTGAATGTATTCCACTAATAACTCCTCGCCCCATGCCTGCATTGCAGCGCACGGTTCCCCTGTTGTTCAATGAGCTTTGATACAAGGATGCTGGAGCAGGGCTTTGAACTCCTCCGAACCCAATTACAGCCAGCCATTCGGAAGTGCCGTGGTGGGCTGATGGTAGCAAAGTGCTCTCTGAACTAGCACACAGCGAGTTCAAGAAGGAGTTGACTGCGGTGGCTCTGGCAGCCGGTTCAGACAGGGAACTGTGTCGCCAATGGCACCGCTGTCTGCCAGCCTGAAAGGAGAACGGAGAACATAAGAGGGGAATTCAATTAGCTAACCAAACATGGATGGAGCAAAGCGACGGGGCAGCTGGTGGCGCTTCTGTTCTTTGATTTGCAGGAGACCTGCCTTGCTCCAGCGCGTGCTCCTTGCAAGGGGTGAGTGTGTTGAAGGCGAGCTCTTCCCCGCAGAGGGGGGAGGTGCTGCCCCTCCCCAAAGCATTTCCCAGCTCTTGGATCACAAGGGAAGTCAGTTCTCCAGGTGAGAATCCCAGCCTCTTTCTCTCTAAATCAGCTTGGGACCAATAAAGATGACCCGGGTAGAGGACAGAGGAGCCAGCAGCAGGCCGCTGCTCCTCTCCTACAGGCGAGGAGGCTCACACATTTTCCTTTCAGACAAAGGGCATGGCCCCCAAAACTATAGTACCCGGGACTGAAAAAGGAGAGAGAGAATTCTTTTGTGGCCAAGCTCTAAGAAAGGAGCTGTGTTTTATTTATCTCATAAATCTGTTTTGTTTTATGATCTGACCATAAAGCCTTAAAATGACATTTTAAATCTGGACTCCCTCACACAGGTCTGGGTGTGATGATTGAAGGGGACCTGACCTGCCAGCCCCTGAAGTCGTGCGGCCATTCACATTGTCCTCTTTAAAGTTTGGAGGGGGTCACAAGGTGAGGGGCTAGAATGGTTCATTTCTCCATTTCGCTGCAGGGAAGGAATCACTGCACCTTTACAAGGCAGCGTTGCATCCCCTGAGACTCCTAGACCCTCAGACAGTGGGTAGAAGGCAAAGGGGTTGGTCCCAAGCATCCAAAATACATTGCGGAGGTGGTCTGTCCGTCTTCAGACTGAGCGAGGTGGCCAGCCATGTGTTTCTGTGAGGTGAATCTCCTGGCGTCTGGCTGGGCAGATGCCATGGTGCCCAGGACACTGCAGCTGTGAGGAGGGGTGGGACCTGTCTTCAGCACCCATCCTTGGGCCTCTACCATCTGGGGTCCCTCTGCCCCATGGCTCTTCAGCACTCCCCCTTTCTGCCTGCTGCCTCACCTCTGCATGCTCCATGTCCCACCTACTAGTTTGGGCAATGCTTGTCTCCCCAATTTTGTGTCAGCCCCAAAAGGAAACCCTTCAGCTTTTGAGCATTAGAGGACACAGGTGCCATCTCTTCTCGAATGTCCAGCACCAGCCCCACTCCCACCTTGCGTGTCTTGGGGAAACATGTATTCTTTCTTTCTCCATATGTTTTTGACTTTTTAATCCCTTCCACTTCAGCCTGACCTTTCCTTGGTGGAGCTAAAGTCCCCAAATTACAGCCTGTGTGAGATTTTCCATGTTAACTACCTCCTTAGCTCAGAGAGCCCAGGCTCAGAACAGGAAGAATTCTTGATATGAGAGTGAAGGAAATACCTCTCATTTGTTTCTGCACAAGTTAATCTATCATCTATCTATCTATCTATCTATCTATCTATCTATCTATCTATATGAATATATATGAGGGAACCTGATTCCTCACAGGGCCATGAGATTCCACCTTTGGCTGTGGGTTATGTTGTTGCTGGGGCACTGTCGGCCCCGAATCTGGTTTACTGCACACTTGTGTTTGTGTTCCACACCCTGTATGACAGCAACTTTGCAGAGTGCCCTCTCACACTCCGGGACCCCTCAGGGGATGTTGAAGAGCTGGTTTCAGCCCAATCCCTGCAGGCCAGGCCGAGGGACCCCACCTGCTAGAGGGACCCCGCTCACTCCGCAGATGCCCTTTGAGCCACAGCGCCATCCCAGGTGCAGCCAGTGGGGAGGGACCATGGGATGTTGACTCCAGGGTGTGTCCAGCCCGTCTCACCCAGTCCCGCCCCGCCGGCCACCTTCTAATTAATTTCCTTTCAATTTGCACGAATATGTGCACCGAGTCACTAGTATATTAATAATCTTGTCTGACACAGGACGTTAGCATTTCTCTATCGCATGGATAGAACATGATGTTTGACTTGTGAACTGGGAGGTCATGGTTTGAATCCTGGCCCGGGTTCATGCCCGGGTTGTGGGCTCGATACCCAGTTTGGGGCATGTGGGGGATGGCCGTTTGGTGGTTCTCTCTCATCATTGATGTTTCTATCTCCCGTTCCTTCTTCCTTCCTCTTTGAAATAAATAATAAAAATATATTAAACAAACAAATATCTTTGACTCTTTCTTCCCCCTCATTTCAAAAACAGTCATGCACCACATAATGATGTTTGATCAGTGACTAACTGCACATAGCATGGTGGTCCCATAAGATTATAATGGAGCTGAAATATTCTTTATTTTTAATATTCTTATTGCCTAGTGATCTGATAGTCTTCATAATTTTGTAGCACAACACAGTACTCATGTGTTTGTGGTGATGCTGGTGTAAACAGACTGCCAGGGGTGTAACAGTACAGCACATACAAGTGTAGTAGGCTGTACCATTTAGGTTTGTGTGAGTGTACACCATGATGTTCACATAGGTGTGCACTAGGCTGTACCATCTAGGTATGTGTGAATGCATGCTGTGACATTAGCACAGGCGTGTAGTAAGCAGCGCATCTAGGTGTGTGTGATTGCATGCTATGATGTTCACACAGATGTGCAGTAGGCTGTACCATCTAGGTTTGTGTGAGTGCGCTCTGTGATGTTCGCACAAGGATAGAATCACTTAACAACTCATTTCTCAGAACAAATCCCCATCATTAAGCAGCACATTCTTTCTTTTATTTTTCCAGTGACTTCTATATGTTTGCTGTAAGTGATGAAAACTTCCTTTCATCCAGCCTGCTTCCAGCTCTCTCTTTCTCTCTTTGTGTTCTGGTAAAAGCCTCCTGATTGTCCATCCTACTTGTGATCCTTCTGCATTTCAGTGGGTCATAGAATAGTGGTCCTAGCCCCTATGTGCCAGGAGGTCGGCTAAGCACCAGGCACAAATTATCTCAGTGTGTCTCTGCTAGTGCCCTGGGGGGTTAACTATTGGTTGCCCTTGAATTTTCTTGAATTCATAGTGTCGTTAGTTTACCTACAGCATTAAAGTCCAGCACCTTTAACATCCCCATGGTTTGACATCAACCAACTTCCAGAGTTACCTAATAGTTACTGCCTAAGACTGCTCTAACTACCCAAGTCTTTCCTTTTGATTACCTTGCTTTTTTTTTCATTTCCCCTCTCTTATTCTCTTCCCTTCCCTCTCCCCTCCCCCTCCTCCTCTACCTTCTTCTTCTCCCCTTCTCCTCC
>NW_006286246.1:1261723-1269711 GCF_000327345.1 Myotis davidii | reverse complement strand
CCTCCTCCTCCTCCTTCTTCTTCTTCTTCTTCTTCTTCTTCTTCTTCTTCTTCTTCTTCTTCTTCTTCTTCTTCTTCCTCTTCCTCTTCCTTCTTCCTTCTTCCCTTGTCTTCTGCTACTTATTTCTCTTGAACGTATTTTTCACCTTTCATTCCATCCTTATTTGTGTAAGTCCTACCTACCTATCTATTGGTAGAACTTCCAGTTGCTCAAAAATATCAATATTCTCTTCTTTCTTACCAATAAAGCCTCAACTTTGTGATAGAAATGAATCTTGTCAAAAATATTCCCACCCTCAGAGTTCTGTCTTTCTGGGTTGGTCATGTTATCCAGTCCAGGCCAGTACAACATGAGCAAAGCTTACAAGGGTCAGCTGTGAAAGTTTTCCTTCCCTGATATAATAGGCAATGCTCCCTCCTCCTGGTTGTTCTTTTCTTTCTCCCTGGAATGTGGCTGCTGTGCCTGGAGGGGAAGCTGCCACTCTGCAACCAGGAGGCTAAGAGGCATATGTTAAGGATTGTGAAGTAGGAAACGAAATAGAATCTGTGGCTTTTTTGTTAGTTCCTTGAGCAGCTGAATTTGTACTAGACTTCATGTCTGCAGATTTTTTATTTCATAGAAAAATAATTGAATTACCTATGTGTGAATGCATTAAAAAAGGATTTCCACATCCAGATGAATATAATCTAGACACAACATTCTTTGAGGCTAAATTCAAATGCTACATAATTTATGAAGGCAATCACCCTAGTCTAAATCATGATAATCTCTAACATGGAATCAAGAAGTAACTTCTTAATTTCTCCCACTTCAACTCTTCTCCCCAAGATTTCTACTATATAGTTTCTATTCTACAGCCAGAGTGAAAGTTAAAAAATACATGCAAGATCTTGACATTCTCCAGGCAGCAATCCAGTTCCTTAATAACTCCCCATAATCATGCTAAAAGTGAAAACCACATCCTTTCTATGTATGACAATGTCCTCTATAAATTGAGTCTGCCTTATGCATCCTTCACTCTTTTCCCCACTCCCATCTCCTTCAACATTCCTGTAGTTCCTGAATAACCCAAGTGCATTCTAATACAGCTTCCTCGCACATGCTTCCTCTTTCTGAATATTAGAATCTTCACTCCCTCAATTCCTTCAGGTCTCTACTTAAATATCAGTACTTAGATAGACTTCCTTAATTATGCCTTCTAAAATACCACACTAACCTCCACCATCACTGCTTATACAATATTATTTTTTGATAGCACTTATTGCTATTTCTATTATATTTTTATTCACTTATATTTATTACCCATATTCCTTATTAAAGTGTAAGCTTCACAAATCAGAGATTTTGTCATTTTTTAAAAAATCATTATTGTATTTTTATTTGGGGGGGTTTCATTTTATTTTTTCATGTCATTTGAAAACAACAGGATCATGTCTTGGATGGACATTTATTTCCGCCCTTTATGTTATTTAATTATTTTCTCAATCACCTTTTATCCCCTCTATGCCCTCTTCCACCTCCACCCACCCCCTCACTGTTATCCACACTGTTGCAATCCCCACACTGTTGTCCATAAATTATCTTTTGTTCTTTTTGTCTCAATCCATCCAACCTCCCCTCCCCGCAACAGAACTGTCTGCCTGCTCTCTATGTATGAATGTGCCTCTATTTTGCTTAGTATTTCAGTTTGTTCATTAAATTCCACATATGAATGAAATCATATGGTACTTGGCCTTCTCTAACTGGCTTATTTCACTTTGCATGATGTTCTCCAGGTCCATCCATATTGTCACAAAACCCTGAATGTGCACGTTCTCATCTGATCTTGGAAGTCAAGTGGGGTCGGGCCTGGTTAGTACTTGGATGGAATTTTGTCTTGTTTATCCACCACAGTATCTCCATCATTTTAGAACAGTGTCCAGCACATAGTAGGTGGTCAACAGATAATTATGCAATAAACAATTAGAAAGGAGGAAGTCAAGGAAGGAGGAGAACAAAGAAGAAAGGAAGGAAGGTCACAGATCTTGGGTAGAGACTTGAAATAGTCATGCTGCTCCTTAAGGAAGAGAAAATGAAGGACTGATTTAGGAGCTGCAATCCCACTGAGGATGTTCTCCAAGAATAAGTGACAATTACTTGACATAACATCTGCCTGGATTCCACCTTACATCGAAGATGGTGAAATCACTAGAGCATGTTATGTCCACACCTTGCTCTTGCAGTTGCTAGAGGGAATGGTGTAATGTTACCACAGCAACAGTACATCTTATGTAAAATCTCCAGCTTGCTACAGATGTGGTAGCCGATTTAAAGTTTTCTTGGGGATTCAAAAATTAATGCTACTTTCTAATTTTTCTTAATTTCTTATGGTTATTAGCAAACTGTATGGATGGTGCTGAAACTACTTTGGAACTCTGTCCTCTTAGGGGAAGACTAAAGAACACTTTGGCATTTACATAGGACAGTGTTGCAAATGTTAATAGCTGTTGTTCCAGTGCCATTGATCTGAGGTTGGAAGACGAGATTTTTAACACACTAAATAAAAAACGACTTTGTGTCTACCTATGTGGTACCCTCTTGCCCTCACTTCCTATGGTTCCCATATACCAGGTGTCTTTCTATTCTCCTAACATATCATATTGCTTCCTTCTCTGGGGTCTTTAAACTTTCTCTTTCCTCCATCAAGGTACACCCAGATATTTTCACAGCTTATTCCCTCTCTTCTTTCACATATTTGCTCTAATAGCAGTTATTCAGGAAGTCTTCCCTGACCATCCACCCTAAATGCTCAAAAATAGCAACTCTTTAATGACTATCTATGATCATCTTCATTTTTTTACAATACTATTTACTATTTACTATTTGTTGCTCTTCATGTATATTTTGACTTGTCTCCCTAATGAGAATGTAAACTCCATGATAGTAGAGACACCTTTTTGCTGACTGTTTATGAGTAATAGTCCATTGTATAGTTATATAATTCTTTTTAAGTATATATTTTTATTTATTTCAGAGAGGAAGGGAGAGAGAGAAAAAACATCAGTGATAAGAATCATCCATTAGCTGCCTCCTACATGCCCCCCACTGTGGATCGAGCCTGTAACTGGGGCATGTGTCCTGGCTGGGAATTGAACTGTGACCTTGTTCATAGGTCGACACTCAATAACTGAGCAACACCAGCTGGGCTAGATTTATCCACTCAATAGTTGTCAGACATTTAGGTTTCTCAATTTTGGGATTCTATTACAACATTGCTAAGAACACTTACATAGAAGTCTTTGTGTGGATATATGTTTTTACTCTCTCTTGGGTAAATGCACAAGAATGGAATTGACCTGTCCTATAGTAAGAGTATTTGAACTTATAAGAAACTGCCAAACTGTTTTTGCAACATTTGTGTACCATTTTGCATTCCCACCAGCAGTGTATAAGAGGTTAAGCTGCTCCACGTTCTTGCCAACCCTCAGAATTCCCATCTTCTTGTCTTTAAGTGTTCTAATGGGTGTGTAGCAGTATTTCATGTGGCTTTCATTAGCATTTCCTTGATGACTAATGATGTTCAACATCTCTTCATGTACCTATTGACTATGTGTATGTATCTTTGATGAACTGTTTGCTCATATGGTTTGCCTATTTTTATTGAGTTGTTTGCCTTCTTATTTTCAATGTTTATTAAGACACAATGTAAAAACAATTACATGAAAAACATTCTTGCACATTTCATGAAATTGTTGTTGAAATTACATCCCTTACATTCTTCAAACATAGTTTCTTATATAGAGAAAATATACCTCTTCCAGATAACTAGAATGAGCTTTTTATCATGAAATGAGAGTTGTATTCTCATAATGTTTCCAATTTTGCTTTGGACAGAAGAATTTCATTGCTGAACTTAATGCATAATCATAAAAATTATGTTATTCCAAGTTTTCGATATATGTGTTCATTCTTTCCTACATACTTTACTCTTTTTCTATTAAGTGTTTATGATTTCACTGTGTGCCAGCTTTTAATTTAGCAGCTTCAAATTTCTTTTGAAGGTTAATAGCACTTATCTCAGTTTCTTCATGTTTGAATATGAATAACGTTACTGAACCAACACAAGAGAATGCTAAAAATTTCATTAGTGTCATGACATTGTTTTTGGTCTTCTTGGATTGATATAGTCCAAAATGGCCTTTATATAAAACATGGACACTAATTCTGTATTTCTCTAAATCAGGGGTGGGGAACCTTTTTTCTGCTAAGGGCCATTTGGATATTTATCACATCATTTACAGGCCATACAAAATTATCAACTTAAAAATCAGCCTGCTATATTTGATCAAACATTTAATTAACTTACCCCTAATACCTTGGCAGGGCCAGACCAAATGATTTCACAGGCTGTATAAGACCAGTGGGCTGTATTTTCCCCACCCATGCTCTAAATAATTACTTTTTACCTTGAATATATGCAATTATTTATATTTAGAGTAGCATTTCTCATTATGATATATAGTTTTATGCTAATTTATGAAAATATGGCATTATTTTCTAAAACAGAGTACATAGGCTTGTTCTTTTGGTATTCATATCCCTCTTTACATATAAGGTTTTGATGTCAGGAATGATGTCTTAAAAACATTTGTGTATTTCTCATAACCTAAAAGAAGTCCCAGGGCACAGTAAAGTATTGAGTAAGTGTTTGTTAAATAAATGTTAGATTAAGGAACAGCAGTACTCCCTCACCTGTGGACACCAGTCATTCATTACTCAGATACTTACCCATCTATTCTAGGGGAGACGCACGTGACCTGCTGTCAGGGGCCTGAAGAGAGAGAGAGAGCTGGGAGGTACAACCATAATGTTCTCCAAATGCAGTTTTACTTCTGGAAATATCATGTCTTATTTCTAAAAGACCATGTTCACTTAGTGATCAAACAAATGAAATGAATAAGAGAAAGGGAATAATGAGGAGCCGAAGCCACTCGGTGGGGTGCCAGGGCTGGAGAGGAGGGCGAGGCCTGGTGAGAAACAGAGGGCCCTGAGTCTGCGGTTGTACTAAGTGCCCCCGAGCTGAATACCGAGGGTTAATTTGCCGTAATAAAATCAGCAGTAACACCGCCAAAGAGGCCTGAGCAGACCCTCAAGTAAGTAATTAATTCTGGCTGCTTTCCGCTCGCTAGCTTTCATCATTCTTAATGTTATCTAATTGTAAAATTATTCTTCAAACTCTCCTGGTCTAAAGGAAGAAAATGCCCAGATCTCACCCGCTTTTCTGGAGGGCATGGGTGTCTCCTGCATGTTGGTGGAAGTACCCGAGATGCTGCTGCTGATTAAGGCTGTGGAACACTGAAGCACGTTTGATGAACTTGCACAAAGCGGCCTACAGCGGAGTTCTAGCAGCGCTCCTGTGAGCATGGAGCTGCCATTTTGAGGGAGGCACCGAGCTGTCTCCACGGCTCCTCTGGCCTGTGGACCCTCACAGCGACCCCAGCGGACCTTGGCTCAGGGGTGCACGGAAAAGACACGCATGTAAGGAGGAGAGAGAAGTTCCTCGCCTGACCTTTAGTTACTGCTGCTATCGGGAATGGTGAGGAAAATCTCAGAGACCCTTCCTCTTCATGGTATGCCAGGATGCCAAAGCCAAGGGGTTTGAGTCTATCTCAGTGCAGCCAATAACAAAAGTCTTCACTATTAAAGGACTCCTTTCATGCCCTGCATGTTCTTCCTTCAAACATGAAGGCTGTCCTGCAGAAAAAGCCATGTCTCCATCCTGACCATGCAAGAGAGACCAAGCTGTCTCTTCCACTGTCATGACCTGCCTACGCTGTAGGCCTTAGGGTCTCTAGGTAGCCTTGGCAACGTAAATGCAATGTACTATTAAACTAATAGTACTATTTTCTCCAGTCTGGTTAAAAAATAGAAGGGACTGCCTTGGACGGCATCCTGGTCAGGGGGGAAATATCTCATGTGTCTCTAGGGTGAGATATAAAACTGAGAGGGTGACCTCTTGGGCCATTTAAAGACCTTTGGGCCCTCTGCTGTCTCTTTGTTTCCTGCAGGAGTCGTGGTAGTATTAATTCTGTGGCTGGCTAAATTCTAACTGGGGTAATTATACTGTCACCCTATATTCCCCTGGAGGTTCGGTTAGGAAAGTTCCTCTTTGATCATGCTCTTAAATCCTACTGCGCTGGGCTTTGTAACATGGCAGGTGAAGAATGGCTATGGATTCAGCATGCCTCTCTCCCCTGCGTGAGTGATGCTAATTCTATGCATGTATTCTGCCGCGCGCTTGAAGATCCTTGTAGGGGAAGCTGCTGCAGGAAGCAGGAACTACTATTAGTTGAGTCTCAAAAAAAGAAAAGAAATGATTGTGCCGGGCTATCTTTCTTTGATACATTTTAGTTAAAGCTCTCAACAAACAATCATCAAAAGAATGGGGAAGATTGCTAGATGGTTAGGATTTCATGATTATATATATATATGTGTGTATATATATGTGTATATATATATGTGTGTGTGTGTGTATGTATATGTATATATGTGTGTGTGTGTATATGTATATGTATATGTATATGTATACGTATATGTATATGTATATTAGAGGCCCGGTGCACAAAACTTTGTGCATTCGGGGGTAGGGAGTCCCTCAGCCCGGCCTGTGCCCTTTCACAGTCTGGGACCCCTCGGGGGTGACCACTTGCTGGCTTAGGCCTGCTCCCCAGGGGATTGGGCCAGGATGGCAATCAGACATCCCTCTGGCAGCCCAGCAGCCCTCGGGGGATATCCACTTGCCAGTGGGGAGCAGACCTAAGCTGCAGTCAGACATCCTTAGTGCTGCTGAGGAGGCAGGAGAGGCTCCCACCATCACTGCTGTACTGGTAGCAGTCAGCCTGGCTTGTGGCTGAGCAGAGCTCCTCCATGTGGGAGCTCACTGACCATCAAAGGGCAGCTCCTGCATTGAGGATCTGCCCCCTGGTGGTCAGCGTGTGTCATAGTGACCAGTCATTCCCAGTCTTTCTGCTGTTAGGGTCAGTTTGCATATTACCCTTTTACTATATAGGATAGAGGCCTGGTGCACAGGTGGGGGCCAGCTGGTTTGCCCTGAAGGGTGTCCCGGATCAGGGTGGGGGTCCCACTTGGGTGCCTGGCCAGCCTGGATGATGGGCTGATGGCTGTTTGCAGCTGGTCACACCCCCTTCAGGGGGGGGGTCCCCACTGGGGCTCCTGGCCAGCCTGGGTGAGGGGCTGAGGGCCGTTTTCAGGCTGGCGGGTAATTGAAGCTCCCAGCCTCTCCTTTTTTTCTGTTTTTTTTTTTTAATTATTATTATTATTCTGGGATTTATTTACCTTCTATAGCTGTTACTGGAGCTGAGAGCTGGCTCCAGCTCTGAGGCTGCAGCTGGCTGAAAGCAGGTATCTGGATTTGTTTAGCTTCTATAATTGAAACATTGTTGCCATCACTGCCGCTCTAAGCTCTGAGGCCGAAGCTGGCTGAAAGCAGGTATCTGGAGCTTGTTTAGCTTCTACAATTGCAACTTTGTTACTTAGAGTGTAGCTTACAGCAGGGCGAGGCAGGCAGGGAATGTTGGCTTCCTCTGTCACTGGAGCAAGCAAGCCTCATGTTCACTTCAGTTGCGTGGCTGCCGGCTGCCATCTTTGTTGGCAGTTAATTTGCATATCCTGCTGATTAACCAATGGGAAGTGTAGCAGAGGTATGGTTAATTACCATGTTTGTCTATTATTAGATAGGATACACACACACACACACACACACACGGTGGGGAGAGAGTAGGTTTATAGTTGTTCATATGGAAAATAATGCAATAATTAATAAGTAATAATACTAGAACAAACTGTGTTTCCCATACTCACAACTGTAAGTCTACTTTTGCCCCACTTTGTATGTGTATATATACACACACACATACACTATATACATACTATAATATGTACTTATAGCAAATATTAAGCCACTTATAAATGTAAAAACCTTGCAAATA
>NW_006286246.1:1229288-1261702 GCF_000327345.1 Myotis davidii | reverse complement strand
ATATATATTGGAAGAGCTAAAAATAAGTTTTTTACACATGCAACACTTTTTATCATAAAAGACGCAGAGGACCTACACAATTGTTGGTTATTGTTTAACAGGCTGACATGATGACATGGCCAAGGAAATGTGGATATTGGTGGTGGTACCTGAGCCGGGCACCTTTCAGATGGTTTTGATTTAGAGCTAAATATTAGGCTTTAAAGTTTTGGTGAGGGAGTCATAAAGACAGTAATTATGAACTTCAGTGTAACTTCTCAAATGCTAAATTATTGAGCTCATAAAAAGAATAACTAGCCACAAAGAGTTTATAGAATGTAAGGGCTTGGTGAACACTGAGGCTTAAATAAACTGTATGGAGCCCACTTTTTAAAAAAGAAATTTATTGATTTTTAAGAAAGAGGGAGAGAGAGAGAGGGAAACATCGATGTGTGAGAGACATTGATCTACATGAGATCAAGCCCACAACGGGGGCATGTGCCCTGACTGGGAATCAAACCATGGTACATGGGATGACACCCAAACAACTGAGCCACATGGGCCAGGGATGGAGCCCACTTTTAACTCGTGTGTAAATTTCCATGTATAGTAATAAACACAGACAGAATTTTAGGGGCAAACCTAGACATAAATGCTTATTGTTTCATTATCTTCTTTTGTGCCCCATTTTCTTTCTTTATATATTGTTGGTAGCGAAATGTACAAAAGCAATTTATCATCTTTGTAATCTCATATAATCCTATGTAATGGAGGAAATATAAATGTGTATCATCAATAAGGGATTTGTTTTATAAATCAGAATATCTGACAAAAAATGATAATGTAGAGCCCCATTTGTGATCATGGAAAGACGGTAAGAAATCCATTTACAAAATTATATTTTATATAATTATATATTTGTATATAATTAGTATAGAAAGTATAGATTCCAACTGTGTAGAGTACAAGAAATAAGTCTGGACATCTCCATCAAACTTCCACTGTGATTATCTCCCAGTGGCTTGGTCCTTTTATCTTTTTTAGTTTTGCTGAACATCATAAGTTATACCCTATGATGAATATTAAGTTCTGTGTAGAATGAATTTTTAAAAAAGATGACAGAGAAAATATAACCCTGGCCACATGGTACACTAGTAAAAGAGCTTAGGAAAGAGGAATTCATCTTATTGCACTGTATCAATTATTTGTTACAAAAGTCAATAGAAGATTGGTTCATTCTGAATATGGTGTTTTGCTGATTAGAGAAAAAAATGATGATGGAGAATTGCTCTGGGGTGACACTTGACAAGTGAATTTGAATTCTGCGGTTCCAATTAGAAATTTCAGCAGAGCCCTACAACCTGACTTACCCTTTGATGGTCATGTGACAAGTGATCCTTGTATATGAGACCTGGCTTGTGCTGCAGCTGCAGGGATCCATCCTCCCTGGGGTTAGGGACCCTGAGAAGGGACTGGGAGGGTTAGGGCAGAGACCTCAAGGGCCACAGGGAGTTTTTAGGGGACCCTGCAACTCTTTCTTCTGCTGGAAGTAAATGATAAATGAAATAATAAAATTTAACCAAATATGTTACTAGAATGAAATTTAACCAAATATGTTACTGAGACTTCTATTATGAAATAAAATATTTCAGACTGATTCATACAACGCTCTACTACAGCAGTTCTCAACCTGTGGGTCGCGACCCCTTTGGCAGTCAAACGACCCTTTCACAGGGGTTGCCTAAGACCATCCTGCATATCAGATATTCACATTATGATTCATAACAGTAGCAACATTACAGTATGAAGTAGCAATGAAAATAATTTTATGGTTGGGGGTCACAACATGAGGAACTGTATTTAAAGGGCTAGAAGGTTGAGAACCCCTGCTCTACTAGATGTCTCCAACTAAAATATGTATCCGCAATAGCTCTCCTCCTCCTAACCCCTTACACAATTGTATCGCTTGCTTTTATTTATTCTTTTTTAGTTATTGTTTCTGTCCTAATTTCATTAATTTTGCTTGATTATAGTTTCTGTTTACCTTTAGCTTGGACTCTAATGATAGCTTTTATGTTCCTTTTCACCGCCCCCTCCCCCCCCACACACACATACACACACCATCCTCCATTCTGTGGGAAGGCCTCTTCCTCACATTGGTCACATCGGTGGCTTCCCATAAGAATGTCTCCCAGTGCTCATGTCCTTAGGCAGTCATAACCGACATTGACTCTGGTTGGCCATGTGACTGACTTTGACTAATCATATGTCAGCACACATGAAGCAATTGCAGAGTTGATAAATGCTGGTACAAATGCTTGTCCTCTAGAAATCATCCCTCTTGGACTCCAGCCACCATGCATTGAGGAGGATGGTCCAGAATTGACTGTTGGAGGAAGAGGGCCATGTTGTGGGGAATGAGATGCTGCAGACCACAGTGAGCACCAGGGTCCCAGACATGAGTGAGGGGTCTTGGATTCCCAGCCTCAGCTGAGTTCCCAACTGAATGCATGAGAGACACCAGCTGAAACCACTTGGAGAGCTTACCCACTGGCCCACGGAATCATTACAAATTATAAATTGCTGTTATTTTTAGCCACTAAATTTTGAAGTGCTTTGTTATGAAGTAATAGAAAACTGAAACATCATGTGGAAGATTAAATTCCCTTTTCGGTTTCTCATTTCCTCTGGGTGAAGTTAAAACTCTTTTTAATATCTTGTTAGGCTTTCAAATCAGGACACAACCTGACTTTGCAGCCTCATTTCCCATTGTTCCTTGTCCCGTTGGTTTCAGTGATGACACATAGCTCACTGTGGCGTTGCATGAAGTGGCATCCACTTCTTTCTCATGGGGTCACCTCCTCAAGCAAAACTTGATAGCATATTCCCTTCTTTGTGACCTTTTCCACACAGGTAGCCACCAAGTACGTGTATCTTCTTTATTGTACTCAACTTGTTTACATTAGCTTTTGTCACATATTGTCTGTTGATTTGTTTCTCCAATTGAACATAGAGATCAAGTGACCTGGTCTCCATTTCTCCCTCTGACCTTATTTTGGTTTCAGAATTTGGATGCTATAGCCCCGTGGAGCCTGTTCTCTCTGCCTGGGTCACTCACCCACCCTCAGCTGTTCACCACCTGTGGCCTGCTCTTCTATTTTCACGCCCCTACTCAACTGTTCGGCTCCCCCTTAGAGCAGCTTCTCTAATCCTGCAAGTTGTGGTAGATGCTCCTTTAATGGACTTTGTTTACAGCAACTCTACTTACTCCCCAGGCCAGCCCTTACCTCACATACTTTAAGCGCCTCTTTGTCTGTATCTCACAGGAGTACAAAAACGCTTACACTCAGAGAATGACTGTTACCTTCGTATCTAGAACACAGTGTGTGTGTTCAGTAGATACCGGCCCAAACAAAGAAAGAAATGAACGATTAAATGGATGAGTGACTGTTCTTTGTATAGATCAGGCCCACATCCTGGATGTTTAAGGACAGTTATGCTTTCAAGTGTTCCATGCCAGAGTTTCTACGTGCTCAAGTGTACTTGTCAAATTTTGGTTTGAAAAAATAAGATTCATATACCTATAAGAGTAAAGTATGGTGGGTATATTGCTTTTCTTTATTTGAACTCTTCACTTAATGTAGTCTAAACTTGCATGAACCTTTATTAGCAGCGTTATCATACTGTTAGCTTACAATGAAATTGTGGTCAAATAAAATCCCCAGGTCTCTTCCACATGAACAATTGTCAAAATGTATAAACAAACTGGTTGAATTAATAGCTGGGAACCGCTAATAGGGAAACCCTATTGTTTAAAATGCAATTCTTTCCGGGCCAAATGTTTGCCCATCTTAACAGTAATTGCACAATGCATTTGCAGCTAAGGTCTCATTAAAACTTCATGCTCACCTGTGCTCAAGCCGCACTGAGGATGCGGATGGGTTAGGGCACCGGCCAGGTGATTGCCTCCCGGGCTTGCCCAATTGTGGATTCCAGTTACAGCCACAAAAGTCTGAGCCTTTGTGCCATGATTTATTATAGGGAGCTGTATCCCAGGGGAGTTTAAGCAATTCAGAAGCAGCAGGAAGAGACAGGGAGGCAGGTGAGCAAAGAATGGAGAGACGGTTAGAGGTATTGTGATACCTTGTTAATTATTAACTCTGGCAGCAGGCTGTCAGGTTAACCGGAAGGGGAGGGTGGACCTAATTAAGCATCCAAACAGCATTTCTGAGGAGCAGGTAAGTCCAGAAACAGGCCGTTTCCATGGGGTTGGGCACCCAAATGATGGGCATCTTATCTTAGGGAAGCTGGATGCATTCAGAGTCTTCGCCCTCTAAGTCGTGTGTACCTGCGCTGGCTGCTGGTTACAGGTGTGGCCTATGCATCGAGCTGCCTCCGTTAGAAGAGACACTGGAGGTTCCATGGCCCATTTTTAAACCAAGGTGAGATGAATCGTACATAGAAGAGAAGAAAGAAATATTCAGGCTACATTAGGGCCGTTGTTAAATGACCATTTTGTTCAGAGTGAAGTCACTGAGAGAGAACTTTATGATATGATTGATTTTACAATGGCAAGTATAAAATGACTCTCTTCTGCAGAATAATTTTGGGTAAATTATACATACAAGATAGAGGGTCTGAAGAGATTAAGGGAAAAATAATCTAGAGATTGGGCAAATAGAGAAAGGCAGCTCCTTGGAGGAGGCCGAGAAGAAAGGGTCCCGGGAGGGGCAGGAGGGCCTGCCCCAGCAGGTCTGCCCTCTGCCCCGTCAGGAGCCAGGGCCCCTTTGTACCTCTTCTTCCTTACGCTGGTCACCTACCTGCTTCGCCTCAGACCCACACGTGTAAGATAAGGGAGACTGTCTATGTCACAGGGTTGTCATGACAATGAAATGGAATAGCATCACTTAATTTCCCAGGACAACCCTTCCCTCCATGGCAGAAGCTTGATAGATTGCAGGCACCTTACCCATACCTGCCCTTCATTAAGCCAGGGAGGAGCCAATAGGGGGATTTTTTGAGGACCAGTGGCATCAGGTATCTGGAGACCACTTCTTGAAGGGATGGGAAAGTCTTATATTATCTTACATGTCGGCCCATGCCCTGTGCTACCATCCTGCACTGCCCCCAAGGTGTGTTCTTAACAACCAGAGTGGGCCCTTCATGTGGACTCTCATGTGCAGGGTGCCTCCTAGTGTTGTGCGATGTGCAGTCCGCAGAACAGACCTTATACTTGGGCTGCCTCTCATACATTACTTGAAGTGTTTGTAGATTTTTGTTTCTTTTCTGTGAAAGTAAAATGAGCCCATTATAGGAAACCCAGGAAGTACAGAAAAGCCAAATGACAACACAATGCAATGGCCAGACACAACCCCTCTTACAACGTTAATACACTTCCTTCTGGATATTTTTCTTAGCATATTTATCTCTTGCTCCTGATGAGTTCTATATTCTGTTCTCTCTCTCTAGTCTTAAGTTTAACAAAGATGGAGCTGACTCTTCAGTCATCAATTTAAGAATGAGAGTTTTGTGTGCCCCCGTGTAGGATGATGAATTCAGGAGCCTCCTCCTGTTTCTCACGTTCCCTCATCTTTCTGACATAAACTGAATTGTCTGAGTTAGTCACTGATAGGTTTTCACATTCTATATCTTTTAAAAATATTTATTACTTTCATGTTGAATGTCTCAAGATGAAATTAAACTCTTAGGACCCACATGAGAGAGTATGAATTAATGAAACCAAACAATACAAAAAGGGTTTGATGGTAAAGGGAGGACGACTGAGAACGTTCAAGGCCTGGGTGTCTCTGTTAGAGGCAGGTATTCAAAACTATGCCATCTGAGATAAAACTTGAGACTTATATTTGCACCAAATCATTCCTTCTCATTCAGCATCACCAATATTACCAATTAGATGTTGGCTTGTGGGGCTCAGCTATCAATACCCTTAAATTAATTGTTAGGGTGCTTTACAGTTTGCAATGTATGTTTACTTAGTGCATCACATTGAATCTCCATAGTCACCTTTAAAAGTTAGGAAGCATTGTGCTCATTTTCACACAGGAGGACCCTGAGGCCCAGAATGGCTGAGTTACACTCCTAGGGACACCCGGCTCAGAAGTAGCAGAAGCCTGAGTTCATGTCTGAGCCTTCTGCAATCCGGATGCTCCCGGGGCAAGCACCAGCCTTGTCGGAAACAGCAAGGGCGTCCGGGGCTCCGTGTGAGGTCCAGGTCCTGAGTGTTGTTCTGTATGTTGGAGGAGTCGTGCTCTTTAAGAGAAAAGGTCACACAGGCTTTATCTTATTCTTCCTCTAAAGAACAGTTTACATAATTGTTGTCCACAGAGTAAGTTTATATTTTCTCACCAATGTCACTTTTGAACTACATTGAACACATCTCCACACAAGGTCACTCTTCTTGCAGAAAACAGCACATTTGTACAATGTTTTAATTTTTCCTATTTAAATTGTTAAATCAGAAAAGTAAGATGAATCATTTCCTAATTTACAGAGTTTGACCCTACAAGAGTACGTTTACCTCAATGTTTGGTATGATGCCAAAGGTTTTAAAAAACAATTTAAACAATATCTAGTTCTGTCACCACAATTTTCTTTTACTCTGTAGAATATACATATAGTATGTGTATAGTATATATATAGTATATATAGTGTATATATAGGATGGGGTAAAAGTAGGTTTACAAAGTTTATTCTTTATTATTATTTATTAATTATTGTATTGTTTTCCAAAGGAACAATTGTAAACCTATTTTTGCCCCACCTTGTATGTATGGTACATGCATGTGTATGTAAATGTACTATACATATACACTACATGTTTGCTGTCACTAAAGTGGGTTGAATTAACCAGATTAACCCTGATGTGATTTATCAAGGCCTTTAGAGCTCTCTGCTCATACAGTGATGATATTGTTATTCTCTTCCTTTGAAGTGCTTAAGAATCTTGATCTGTTTCTTCTAAAATATAAGGAATAAAAACTTCAAAAATGTGTATTTTCTTAAGTATCCTTTTACTAAAGAACTAGAAGCCCAATGCACGAAATTCGTGCCCTGGGGGTCCCTCAGCCCAGCCTGCGTCCTCTCACAGACCAGAACCCCTTGCTTCTTACTGCCCGCCTGCTCGCTATTCCTTAGCACTGCCGCAGAGGCAGGAGAGGCTCCCACCACTGCCGCTGCATTCGCCAGCCATGAGCCTGGCTTCTGGCTGAGTGGTGCTCCCCCCTGTGGGAGCACACTGACCACCAGGAGGCAGCTCCTGCATTGAGCATCTGCTCCCTGGTGGTCAGTGTGCATCATAGCAACCGGTAGTTCTGGTTGTTCTGCCATAACGGTCGCTTAGGCTTTTATTATATAGATTACAATAAAAGGAAAACAATAATTTCTCTGTGGAAATGATACAGGTGATGATATTCTGATTGAAAGCAAGGAGTTTAAAAATTGGACAGAGGTAATTTTGAGAAATCTGCTATCTTCTCTGTTTTATAACTAGTAATCTACTTTCATTAGGGTTATAGCTTTAAGTTCCATTTTTTTCTGTGGTATTAACTGATTTCCAGATCTGTTTCTCATTGATCCTGTCATTGTGGCTGTAACCTGGGGAACAGAAGTGGAAATGTGGTCTCCGTGCCTTTCCAGGATGCTTTTTGATCTTCTGATATTACAGGTGATAAAAGCCACCTGGAGTCATTGCTTTTTCAGTAGGAGGTAAAATTCAACATATAATGGGAAGTGTTTACAGAAACTGAAGATATTGTTAGGTTAGGAAATGGTTGCTGCTTAGAATAGTTACATTTTAAAGGAATTGAACTATTATAAAATAATGTACAAGTCAATTTGGAATACAGAATAGTAAGCTTTCAAACTAGTGTACATGTTTTACCATTACCTACATAAACTATAACTGGAACTATATGACAATAAAAATACGTATATATTTTCTTTATATTGTTTGCTATGAAGCATGAGTTATGTGAACCAGTAACTACCTTATATTCCTCTCCTCCTTCCTCCTTATCAGTAGGGGAGATAAGAATATTTTCAGAGATAACTGTTAAATCTGCTAAATTCCTCTCTTGATCTTTCCTTAGACATTATGGAATGTCCACCTTTATTATGCCTTTACTACATGTCAGGCAAAGAGCTAACTTTTTTTATAAGATACTCCATATACAGTCCACCACTTCTCTGTAAAGTAAACACTATGCTTGCCATTTTGCAGATGAAATGACTGAGCCTCAGGCCAGTCTAAAAATGGACTTCCAGTCATGCAACTCGTAAATGCCAGAGCTGGGATTTGAATCCAGGTTGGATCAACTCCAAAATTAGCCTTTATTTCTTTTCTCTACATTGTATTGCTTCTAAATTCCCCCAAAGTTTAGTCAACTGTATGAAAGCCTTAGTTTCAGGAATTCAGCTGAGAACTGTCTTTCCTTGCCATGCCGCCACTGGGAGTCCTGATGGGTAGTCAGGGAGCCCAAGCCAGGGAGTCTGCACTTGCTATAAGAACCGCATTTATGTAGCTACTGATTGTATTTACATTTCCTCATCTGGCCATTCCAGCCTCTGCCCAGTTAGTGGCAAGTATATAAAACACCTTTCCGAGAAGAATGTATAAAAGATTCTACCCATTTTGTCTCTTTTAATATAACTAGACTAGAGGCCTGGCGCATGAAGTTCATGCATGAGTAGGGTCCCTAGGCCCTGGCTGGCAATCAGGGCTGGTCTGCGGGGCAACCGGTGGGGGCACCATCTGCCTTGGCTGGCCTGGCACCACCCACTCACTGGCCCCGCCCCCTGCCTCTGCTGCTGGCTGGGGCCTGCAGGCCAGGGGCAGCTCCTGCATTGAGTGTCTGCCCCCTGATGGTCAGTGCGTGTCATAGCGACTGGTCGTTCTGCATTCAGTCGATTTGCATATTAGGTTCCTATTATATAGGATCTTCTTTCCTAATTTGCAAAACCAGGAAAAGGAAAAGTAGGATAAGAATCCTCCATTCTGACATTTTTTTTTTAATTCTGTGGGTTTTAAATATACATGTTCTATGAGTATCAAAGAACATGAACCCGTGTGCCATGCCCTGCTAAATGGAAGCCTTTTTCTTTCTTAAGGGGCTGGGAGGGGTACAGCCCTTTGTAACAGGTTTGGGATAGAACCACAGCCTGGCCTATTCGGGAAAGTTATAGATGCTGCCAGTCTCAGTTTGCTATCTGTAAAGGCACAGTTGTAATACCCTACAGAGTAGGAAAAGACTAATAGTGTAATGGGCCCAGCACGGAGATTGTAGTTGAAAAAATGCCAGTTACCCTGGGAGCAGAGGCCCACCTGCCCAGGTGTGCTCTGACAGTGGATGGCTCCTATGTCCTTGATCTCTGCGTGCCCTCATTTTCTGATGATTGGGATCAGGCTCCTTGGTATTTATCTCCTCGTTAATTGAATGACTAGTTCTGGATAATGGATAATTCTCAATCTTCTATTTTTAGAAAGTGTATAAATATCTAAATTAGATTTAGGCAAAGTGAGCTGCAGTGTTTGATATGCCGAGGACATAATTAGGTTGCTCCGTTTACCTACACAGTTGCACGCAAACTTTAACTCATTAGTCTGTGAAGGACTTTGATGAACCTTTGAACTAGATACAAATATGCCAGTCATGGCAAAGTTCTACTCTATTCTTTGAGAACTTTCAAAGCATTGAAAGTGACTAATGTATTTGGTTTTATAATATCATCTGCAAGCTCTGATCCTGCCACTCTGAAATCTTCAGAGGATTCTAACTGCCTCAGAGTCAAATAAAAGACATTAGGGTGAGCAAAGAAAAAGATATCACAAAAAAACCAGGAACCAGAAGACCCACACTCTGGTTCCGGTTCTTCCCTTTACCTCACTGATCTTGGGCAAGATGTGTAGTCTTCCATGCCTCAGTGTCCTCATCTGTGAAGTCAGGGTAACAATAATTGTGTCAGAGAAAGGTTTGAATGCCATTGTGTCTGTGGAAATGGATCTGAGAATTCCAAGTACACTCTGGCTGTTGAGTGTGCCCTGACATGCTTTTCCCATGTTTTCTCTCTCTACTCCTCATGCTAAACTCCACCCTCAGAGCCCCCATTTTTTATTCTTCAGGCTCTCCCTGCCCAGCTTTACTGTTTCAGATCCTTTGTCAACTTTCTTTTTTTAAAAGACTTTTTAAAATGATGTGTAGAGCCGAAACCGGTCAAGGGCATGTACCTAGGTTGCGGGCACATCCCCAGTGGGGAATGTGCAGGAGGCAGCTGGTCGATGTTTCTCTCTCATGGCTGTTTCTGACTCTCTATCTCTCTCCTTTCCTCTCTGTAAAAACTCAATAAAATATATTTTAAAAAAATAAATAAATAAAATGATTTGTAGAGAGTGTGAGAGGGGGAGGTAGAAACATCATTGTAATGGGGAAACATCGATCAGTGGCTGGCTCCTGCACGCACTCCCCCCACACCCCCCGCCCCAATTGGGAATTGAACCAGCAATGCTTCAGTGCACGGGATGATGCCCAATCAACTGAGCCACACCAGCCAAGGATGGACTTTTTCTTTGTCAACTTTCTTTTTTTAAAAGACTTTTTTAAAATGATTTGTAGAGCCGAAACCGGTCAAGGGCATGTACCTAGGTTGCGGGCACATCCCCAGTGGGGAGTGTGCAGGAGGCAGCTGGTCGATGTTTCTCTCTCATCGATGTTTCTGACTCTCTATCTCTCTCCTTTCCTCTCTGTAAAAACTCAATAAAATATATTTTAAAAAAATAAATAAATAAAATGATTTGTAGAGAGTGTGAGAGGGGGAGGTAGAAACATCATTGTAATGGGGAAACATCGATCAGTGGCTGGCTCCTGCACGCACTCCCCCCACACCCCCCGCCCCAATTGGGAATTGAACCAGCAATGCTTCAGTGCACGGGATGATGCCCAATCAACTGAGCCACACCAGCCAGGGATCGACCTTCTTTCCAGGACAAGAATGCCCCATTCCCTGCAGGAATTCACCCATCAAGACCTGGATGCCATGATGTGACTTCCATAACTCCATCACCCACATCCCCTGCCAGTAGGAGCCTCTGCCTGGTCTGGCTCCCATTGCATGGCCCATTCTATTTAGTGGACTTATCTCATGCTGCCTTGTTTTCTATTATCACAGGTAACATGAATCTACTAATTGAAGCATCAATACCATTCTCTTGATTTTCACCCTTTGTCTCTTCCTACTGGTTCAGAGAACTAAACCCTCCACGTGTAGCACCAGCCCTGTTCTTTCTCACCTCCTCTGAGCTCTTGCTCTGCAGATAGGCTCCTTGCATCCAACCAACTTCAGATAAAAAATACTTTTTAAAATTGTTATGTTGTGCCCTGACCGGTTTGGCTCAATGGATAGAGCGTCAGCCTGCAGACCGAAAGGTCCCGGGTTTGATTCCAGTCAAGGGCATGTACCTTGGTTGCGGGCATATCCCCAGTGGGGGGTGTGCAGGAGGCAGCTGATCGATGTTTCTCTCTCATCAATGTTTCTAACTCTCTATCCCTCTCCCTTTCTCCCAGTAAAAAATCAATAAAATATATTTTTAAGAAATTGTTATGTTGTTGCTGATGTGTGGTTAGACCGACAATGATTGAGTCTGTACTGAACAAACACAGACTTTCTTTTCCTGTCATTATTCCCTAAACAATGTAGTATAACAACAATTTACATTGTGGTAGGTATTATAAGCAATTGAGAGATGAGTTAGAGTATACAGAAGGAAGTGTGTAGATTCTGTGCAAATAGTACACCATCTTATATGAGGGGCTTGAGCATCCACAGATTGTGGTATCCATGGGGCTCCCTGAACCAATGCCCCAAAAGCCATCATCTCTGGGAGCTCCCTGCCTAAAACCACACCCTCCCCACCACTCTATTGTAGTATCTGCCACTAGTAATTATGTTGGGACAAGGGCCTTCCACTAGGACTGTCCCAGGCAAAAGGGCATTTATTGGTTCATACTTTTCAGAGCACATATCACTATCTGACTCTGTCTTTCGTAGAAGATCCTTTAAGACAAGGGCTTTGCTTTGCTCACCTACAGCAGTGCCTGACGCATGGTGAGCCTTTAATAAATATCTGTTGAATAATCATAAAACTAGCATTATATACTGAGAATTATTCTATGTCATTATTCTTTGACAATATAAATTTTAAAGATGTTTAATACATATTGCCAAATTGCTTCCCAGAAAGATTTTTATCCTTCAGCAATTGTCTGTAACTCTTTTTATATAAGATGAATCAATTATGAAAAAATATTAATATTGTTGCTAATTTGATAGGTAGTTCCAATGTGCATTTCTATAATTAATGGGAAGAAGGTTATTTAAAATAATAATTCTTTATTGTTGAAAGTATTGCATTTGTGCCCTTTTGCCCCCATTGAAGAAAGTTATTTTTTTTTTTACAATCATTGGCTACTTATATTTCTTCTGTGATTATCTTTTTGTGATTTTTACTAATTTTTCTCCTCACTATTTATTGCACACCTATTAAATGCTTTGCAAAGTAGGAGTAAAGACAATAATTACAGGCTATGGTCTCTACATCCAGGCTTCTATTGAGGCAGTGAAAGCAGTATGTTATGTATAGAATAATCAGTGTGAGAAAAGTTTGGCAAATGATTTTATTGGGTAATAGTTAAGAAAAAGTATTCAAAAGTTTTAAAAGAATAAGGCTGGAAAGTGTATGCAATAAGCCCTAAACTAACAAGGTTTGGTTATAGCTTTAAAAAAATATATGCATTGTTTCTTAACTGATTCTGCTACATCTGCATAGTGGATGGGAAAAAGGTAGAGATTTTAGAAGAGGAACCCTTCCACTCCAACTGACTATAAAAAGAGAATAGTATAGAAAGGAGCTAGGGGCAACTTGGCTAATTCATACTGACAATAATGGAATAAGTTAATATCAACTATACTAAATGGTAGCTATGTCAATTGAATTGCAGTTAAAGTGATGTCATGTGGTCTTATTTGGCAAAGTAACTCACAAATAACTGAGTCCTGCCCTGTCATAGATACCCGTTGGTTGAGCATCCAAGGGAAATGTAGTCACTAGAGAAAGACTCAGCCTAACAAAGCTGGCCATCCTTTTTCACTTGGGCTCTGGCTTCCATCCCTAACACAGAATTCCAGCAAGTCAGCTGTTTTTGGAACTTTCTTGCTCCCTGAGCCACATGGCAGTCCCTAAACCCAATCCGGAGTCTCTAATGTTACTAATCAGGTTGATGGAATAAAGTAGACCTTCCAAGATGGAAGGAAATATGTGTGAAGAGAGGCAGAGAGAAAGAGAGGAAAGAAGGTTGGCATCTGCTTCAATGCCAAGTCTGCTGCTTTAATCTTTATTGAAGCTGGACTCTTGTGCCCCTGATGTAGGCCTTCCGCTTGAGGCAAAGGAGGATTCAAAGCGGGAGACAGAGAGAGCTAAGGATAGAGAGGAGGTTGGGATTTCTCAAGGGGAAATGGCTCTGGCCCTCATTATCATTTTATTTTCCATTGAAGAAATAGACCAGAAAGAGGAAATCCACATTGAGGAGGTGCCACCTTTACCTCTTTGAAAGTTGTGCCAATACAGAGTCCTAGGGTTTGAATCATTCAGATCACAACTCTTTCTCCTTGGAAGTAGAGTGTCTTGACCCTCACTCATCATTGAGGAGGAGTGAGTAGGGATATGGAGAAAGGAGCAGAGACACTCAATGAGATTCCTTTGAAAGTCAGTGCTCCCCATTTTGATGAGAGGGGAGGATGGCATAAGGAGACACAGACCAATGAATAGGAAAATTTGCTCTCCCGTTAAATGAAGTGAGAATACTTACTGAAAAATTAGGTCTGAAGTTCGGAGAGATGCTCTTTGCTGCAAAAGGGTAGCACTTGAAGTAGAGCCACCCGGGGATTGATTAGCTTGAAGTTTTTAGAAACATCAAAGGAACTGAAAGTTAACTGGGAAAGCCTCAACTCTCCTTCAAGTTAAAAAATTTAGTGAAATAAGGACTATACATCAGAGAGAAGTAGTATTTTACATACAGGTTTTTATTCATTTGTTTTTCTTGATCTACACAGATACTTAACCTCAAACTAAACTGGAATTGTTAGAATCAGAAACTTGAAACTAGAATGGACAGTTAATATTTATTCTAATGCTCTTATATCACATTAAATTACGAGGGGGCTGAAACATGGCTATCACGAAGCTAGACTAATTCAGGTTCTGGGGTGCATATACAGTCTTCATCGCTGTTCCAATGCGAGAGCAAGAGAGCAAGTTTGTTTAAAAATGATAAAGATTGACCTTGAATAAAACTAGGTGCCTACAAGTCTTAAAAACAGGCTCTATATCTCTAAATAAATGAAAAATTGCACCACCAAAGTAGCCAAGATCACAAGGTAGTCATAGCTGGAAAGAATCTGCCAATATGTGATCTATAACTGTTCTCAGAGAGAAAAGCACTTTTGTGCTGCTACTAATCAATAAAGTACATATAACACATATATGAGGCAATATCATAATACTTTCTATTTGCTGAGCCCATTAGAAGCATCTTCCATTTCCTTACAATTTATCCTCATAAGAATTCAGTGAACTAAGTGTTATCATCCCCATTTAACAGATGGGGAAACTAAATGACAGAGTCAAAGTCACCCTGTTTGTTAATGGGGTAGCTAGAATAAGCTAAATAAATAGTGTTGGCAGAAATGTTAATAAAATCTTAAAGGGGAAGCAACTGCCATTTCCTAGAGTAGAATTTTATTCAAAATATACCACTGTGGCCTCATGAGAAATGGAGCAAGTGTGATGTTTTGGTTGGGTTATGTAAAGGATGTGTGTGTTGCTATTCATTTAGGTATTCTGGATTTTGTTTTTCATGTAACTTGATTAGCAGAAGACTGCACAATTGAACTATATCTTGGCCACTCATGGAATTGTCTTGACAAGAGAGGAGAAATGGCAAAAAAAAAAGTGAATTTGCAAGGAAGGTGGTAAGTCCCTTATTGAAGGTATTTATAAGATGGTATTAGATAACCCAGTAGAGAAGTCCAATTAGCCTTTGAATATCTGGTTCTGAGGTTGCAATAGAACAATCTGAGAGGTAAAACAAGAATTGGTAATTTCTATATATTTTGTCAAATACTACAAAAATTCAACCAAAGATAAGTCTTGTCATTTACAAAGGTAAATGACAACCACATTTTAAAAAAATGGAATAGAGACTATCTCTTCAATTTTGTCAAGTGGGAACTTATTGGTAATATTGAGATCAGTTTTACACAAAGTAAAAATGAAGTGAGATATATAGTACTCATAGCTGCTGACTGAATCAATGTGAGGATTTCCACCACAGACTGGCAAAAATAAGCTTGATTCTTTTATATGAATTCTGGGTAGAAAAAGCCATTATCTCTTATATGATTAGCATATCCCTATAAAGTCAAGATAGCAGTTGAGTGTTTTATATTAAGCAAAATCAATTAAGCCTAAAAGTGGGTTAACTTTTTAAAAGGGTAAAGAAGTTCAGTTTCATGCTTTTCTCAGTTCAATTGTTTTTACATAGATTTAATCAAAGAAATAAAGTTTCAAAGTAGGGAGAAAAGCATGACTTTTTGGAGGGTTACATGAGAAATTATGTATTCATCACTTAGTGTGATTCTGGGTGTGTGGAAGATGGTCAGGAAATGACAGCCATCAGTATCATTACAACATTTCCGAAATTAATTTATTCTCTATTCAAAGAGAAGTCGTAGAACCTAATGGTTTCTGCATGATGTGCCCAAGTGGAATTATTTGGGCATTAATCTCAAGAAATTAATTTTTTTTCTGTTGAAAATATGTTCATAGTAACACTGGTGTGAATGGTAATAAAGTTGAATGACTGCCCTGATGGTGTTCTGTTTCCTTGATATCCTGCTATTCTGGAGACGTTGTCAAAATTATCCTCTTAGGCATTTCATCCCATTATAAATATCACATTGCCCAACCTCAGCCATACATACATAACTATTCTTGCAAGGGTAAGGGGAGGACCAAGGAGGAGAGGGGGTAGGAATCATTGCTGCTATTCTTGTAAGTCAGCAAGCCTTACAGGTCTTTTGAGCAGCCTGTTTCGGTCTATTGCTTGTTACAGGCCTAGGAAAAAAAAAACTATGTAATTAGATTCCACAAATAATTGATATAAACATATAAAGGATGAATCACAATCATACCTTGTATTTTTTTCTCCCGCCTTTCAAGCCTCTCTCTTTTTACAGTAGCTGCATGTTGGTTCTAGGCTGAGTGCCAGTTGTATCAATTAAACAGTAACTAATTCAAGTACATTCGCAATCTGTGTTTGAAATGCCAGCCCATACAGTAGTTACCAATTAAGCATGAGGCAGATTAATGGATGCATTGTTCTCCTGGGCTAACTCCACCACAATGTCATTAAGCAGGGAGCCCTAGTGAACCAAAGACTTTCATTTAAAGGGGAAGGGAAGCACATGCTTCCAGAAAAGAAGTTGGGTGTCTTATATCAAGCAGAATTATTTAACAGGAAAGGTGGTGGGTAACCTTTTGAAGGGAGAAGAAATTATGGTTGTTTAGTGTTTTTCTCAGTTCCTTTATTTTGCATAGATTTGATCAATGGAGAAATACAATGGCACAAAATGGGGAGGATAATAATGGGAACAGATCAGACAGACAAATGACTCTTGTACGTTCACAGTTCTGCAAACAGATGTTCTTTTCAGCTGGCTACCCTATATCATTATCTCCAGGAACCCTGAAGAGAGAGTACAAAGATTCACTGGGGAGAGTGGAAATACTGCATATTAACTGTGCAAAATACTGGGCTCTGTACACCACCCAGCCCTGCCCACCGGTGCCCATTGAAGAAGATACATATTTAATGCAGTGACTTGTTCTACTTTAAATGTACAGGCTTGTGATTTTTAGAACCAAGTAAAATTGTGGCAAAATAAAACTGTTTGGGGCACTCAGTAAACTTTTAAAGATTGTTGTAGTTTGTATCAGAACAAATGGAAAGAGGCCGAGGACTTTAAAAGCAGCCCCTTTCAGTCCTCTAGCATATGTGAGTTCCTGTGGAAACTTCTCTTCTTTGTTTCTTTTTTACGTTTGTTTTTTTTTACCCGTTTTAACTGACCATGAAGAAGTTAATACCTGAAAATATATTTAATTTTCTTACTAAAGAACAAAAGCATTCCCTATGTTTTTGTTATGTGCCATTTTCCAGTGGGCATGATGTTAAATAAATGGCTGACCAAAGCCTAAAGTTGGTCAATTTCCCACAGTTTTCAAAATCTTCAAAAATCACCCAGCTAATTATATTAATTTGTTTTTTTTGTTTGTTTGTTGTTTTAAAAATATATTTTATTGATTTTTTACAGAGAGGAAGGGAGAGAGATAGTTAGAAACATCGATGACAGAGAAAGATTGATCAGCTGCCTCCTGCACATCTCCTACTGGGGATATGCCCATAACCCAGGTACATGCCCTTGACCGGAATTGAACCTGGGACCTTTCAGTCCGCAGGCCGACGCTCTATCCACTGAGCCAAACCGGTTTCGGCTAATTTGATATATAATATTTAATTTTGACCTAAAAAGCGCAACTGTTTTTTTAAATGCATCTACTTACCAAATTCTCATTTATTTCAGTTTTCCACTTGCCACTTCATACTGCTCTTCTGCATCCTGAACCATGGACAAGACCCTCAACTGGACATCTCCATAATTACCTTAGGTGAGTGAGAAGGCTGGCCTAGCAACAGTTCATAAACATGCTGTTCGAAAATGGACTCACTTCCTTCCTCCCACGCCCCCTTTGTCGTTTTCCCCTTCTCTTGACAAGTGGGTCTTTGTCTGTTCTCTTTTGGGGACCCAAGTAGATACTGCCCACTTTTATGAGTGGACAGGGGATGAATGGAAGCAGGATCCAGGAAATGTATGAGGGAGGCTGCTGCTGTGTGAATTATTTTTTTAGATGCATGCCATGTCTTTGAGCAAGAGCAACAGCGAGAGAGAGAGCCTGATGTGTCTGTCTGTCCGTCTATCCCTTTAGTGTGGAAATGGGAGCTAAGGCCTGCAGCTGTAGCTGTCTTTAACTAGCTTTAATCATTATAGAGACTTTCCCATTTGGCTGTCATTTCTGCTTTCAGTGCATTTAAGATGCAGTTAGGGCTTTCAGGTAACTGGAGTGTGTGGCTTTCCTGCTAATGAAGCTATCGAAGTCCTTTCACTTCCTATTCCTCTCTCATCCTCCCTCTTCTGGCTGTTTCTCCAGCCTCCTCACACCGCTCCTCCCCTCCCCCCATTATTGGCTCATTGGTGGAGGACCGGCAATGTTAAAATCAATATGAGAATAAATTGCCACATGGTCTTTATTGTGGAGGCCAGGTTTCTACAGAAAATCCTTGTAATCAGAAAAGAGGGAAGATGAGATTAAACTGATTAAACTGAGAAAGTCAGAAAAGGACAACTTGAAAGATTAGCTCTACGAGGCCAGAAAGGCATGGTCCTCCGTGCATGCTAAGCAGAGCTGTCCTCCTCGCTATCGGCCCCTTCATCGGTGACCCCCGCTGCCGTAGCACGGAGCTACTTGATTCAAGGCGAAGACTGGAAATTGAAAAGCCAGAATGCCAGTGATTACAGCCGGTATCAATATTATTGTAATGATGTTTCGTTATCATTAGGAAACTTAATTACTTAAGGTGAGTGAGAAGGCCGGGAAGTAAAGCACCAAGCCACAGCGCAGTCGGCATCTAAATCAGGGCTGAGATTTAAGAGCTGCCTCAAGTTTAATTCAAAGAAGGTCAAAAAATGAGAGGAAGGGGACGGCTTTTAAGAACACTTCCATGGTCATGGTAGGTCCTCATAGCAAGTGGTTAGCCACTGACACACAAGACAGGGTTAGTAGCTTTTGGAATGCCTCTCATAGTAGCTGCGGCATAGCAGGTACTCCACACACAGAGAGTGAAAGAATGAAGGACTAAGCAAAACCAATGAACCAACTGAACGTGGGTGGCACGCTGAACATGATTAACTGCATTAAAAATCAAGATGCAAAAGTATCACATTTTGAGTATTAATCTTAACCAACTCAACCCCTTTTTAATGCAAAGCTAATCTTAGAACCAACCACCTTCTAACTGCTTCCAAAGTCAACCTCTCTCTTTCCGTCCCCACACCTTCTCTTTTTCCATAGAGGTTCACAGTTCTTAGCCTGGTTGCTGTGACGTTGTAATTCTGACATGTGGAGTTCAAGCTGGGCACATGTTTTCTTTTAACTCTGACCCCTAAATAGAAATGCAGAGCATTTCTAAACACTCCGGGGTTGTGGTGGTGCTGAGCCAAGACAGAATTAGGCCCAATTACTGACCTACAAATAGACCTGACCGGACCTGACCCGCTGCCATCGGAGTGCTGCGGAAAATTTGTATTTCCAAATTTCTTGGATCAAATTCATTTATTTTTGAGTAGGCACCGAAGCCAAAGCAAACTTCCAACTGCATTTGAATGAACTTTTACATTATTCAGTTGGACCATCAGCAAAACTTTTTCCTGTTGAACTCATCACTTAACCCATTTTATTTAGCTCATTCAAAGATGGAAAAAAAAATCCTTAGAATTCTGAAAAGGGGAAATGGGGTTGGCAAAGGAAATGTGGAAAAGTTAAGGCCAGAAAGAAATGTTTGAAGACTGAATATCTTTGCAGATTAGTTTTGAAATCAGTCACAATTCAGGAATGGGGGCTGTATCCATTCCTTGGTGACTCTTACCTTGTGATAAGGAGATAAGACATGCTGGGACCATCCATGATTGTCTCTCAGGAAAAAACAGGCAAATAGTTCTAATCAAAAGCTCATTCTTTGGATAAGATTGGGAAGTGTAGAATACTTTTTATGCTACTCAGGATGAGTACCCCACAGCCTAGGTATAGCTGCAGGGTTTGTTATAATATTACTAGAGGCCCTGTGCACAAAATTTGTGCGTGGGAGGGGGGTGTCCCTCAGCCTGGCCTGTACCCTCTCTAATCTGAGACCCCTTGGCAGTCAGACATCCTCTCACAATCCGGAACTGCTGGCTCCTAACCGCTTGCCTGCCTGCCTGCCTGATTGCCCCTAACCACTTATGCCTGCCAGCCTGATCATCTCCTAACTGCTCCCCTGCCAGCCTGATTGACACCTAACTGCTCCCCTGCCAGCCTGATTGCCCCCAACTGCCTTCCTCTGCAGGCCTGGTCGCCCCCAACTGCCCTCCCCTGCCAGCCATCTTGTGATGATGTGAGGGTGGCCATCTTGTACCAGCCATCTTGTGATGATGTTGCACATGAAGCCACCTAGGCTTTTATTATATAGGATTGTTCTGCCAGTTTTCTGCCCATGTTGGGGATGCCTAGGCATCTTCATGCCTTGGGATTGAGGCTAACACCCCTGGACCTCAAGGAGAAGAAAAAATCTTGCTCTAGGCTAAGCTTTGCCTCCTGAAAACCTCATTTCTTGCCCTGGAATGAAACTATTCCAATGTTGATTTAATGTAGATACATTTCTTTCCTTCAAGAGACCCTAGACCCATTGGCTGAAATACATGTTCAGAATCTCAGGCATCAATATCCCTGTGTTGCCTTTGTTAGATCTATGTTGCATATTAAAATCACATAAGAAGATTTGGATAAATATTCCCCCATCCCTTGCTAGTCTCATTTGGTTGATTTGGAACAAGGCACTACTTTTCTTTAGCTTGACTGTGATAAATACTAGTGTGATGTGGCCAATTGGTCGATGCTTCCTAATTTCTTCCCATTTCTAACCTGCTTTGATGGTTTCTGCTCTTGATAGCATAGTAAACGTCCCCCTACTCTCAACCCTGACTGCACATTAAATCGCCCTGGTGAGGTTTTGTAAAAACAACATCTAGCTACTTTCAGTACCATTGCTTTGTCTACATTTTTACTGGACTGTACATAGAGAGATCAATTTCTTTTCATTTTTCCTGCTTGAAATTCATCAAGTTTCCTGAAATTAAGGATTTATCTTGAAACGATTCTTTTAAAAAAAATTTTATTGAATTTCTTGTCTCCCCTCACATGCTTTCAAATTTGCTTTTTCTTTGAAATGCCCATTTGGTGGCTGCTGACCATTACTGCCCCCCGTATTTCTTAATGTCTTTTTCATACTTTCATCTCTTTGTCTCTCTGACGCATTATGGGTAACACCTTCATTCATGTCATTAATTTATTCCTTTTTCAGACATATCAAACCTCTCCTTTGGATTTTTTTTAATGTTGTACATTTTTTTAATTCTAATAGTTTCTTTTCTTAATGTCCCTATCAGTTTTAGGAGCACCTGTTTATAACTACTATTGTTACTGCTAATACTCATCCAGTAATTCTCTCCTAGCACCAGCACACTGCCCCGATTCCAAGTAAAACTGACACCCCCATTAGCCTGCCTCTCAGTGTCTCTTGCCTTCATGTGGTTCCTGGGTGAGCTGCCTAGAGAAGGCTGTTACTGGGAATTTCCAGACTTGAAAAAAGGGATGCTATAAATATTCTCCATAAGACAAGGAGAATCTAATTTAGAGACCAAGCTGCCAGACTTCCAGAGTCCTCTGGGAAAGTCTCTGAACTTTAGCAAGTCCATGAGCAGACACACGGAGGGACTGCTGCTTTCAGTCTGACAGACAAATGAATCCTGCACGCGCACCAACGTCCATCTATTCCCCTGTGGGCAGTGAGAAAAGTGAACACATAGCAGGGCAGTCTAATGGGGGCCCTCAAACCAAACCCCCGTGTGGCCTGGTATATGGAGGTTCCTAAGAAATGGAGCTCAGAAGGTCCCTCAGAATAAACCATATCTTTATCGCTAGCATGCCCTCTTTCAGAACATGTTACTGGAGTATTTATAATAGAATTTCAGGATACTTGGTGCGTCCTACTGTCAAGTATCAAAGACTTAAACATTTTTTGCAGGCATGATTCAGACACAAATGCCTTGGATCTTCCAGATCACATCGGATAAAAAACCAGCATGCAAAGTGACTTCCTTAAAACCCCTCTCATTGAGGCTCAAGTCAGGGGGAAACAAATTTTACTTGCTTCCCATGGAAATTAGGAGAAAATATACCACCACAGTGTGACAACTATTTTCTTTCATCTTATCTTTAACTCTTTAATTATCTTGACCTAAGGATTGCATAACCAAGTGGTAATTCTGCTATGTGAATGTGAGAGTACTTGTCCTCTACATCTTATTATTTGGGTTTCTTCTTTTTTAAAAAATTCCTTTGAAATTTCAGCTGAAATTGAGGCAGGAACAGTTCCATATTTTAAGTATCTATAGCATCCTAATATTTATGTCACATTCATATGTCTGTAATTCTCAATGTATTTTATACAATAAAGAAATTTAAATATATATTCTAGACAGCATAAGCATATAAAATATGGAGTTTAAAAAGAATGATATAAGAATAAATGCCAACAGAAATTGTCATATTTCTTGCTATATGCCAGTCTGTTACTTTTTTAAAAATATATATATTTTATTGATTTTTTTAGAGAGAGGAAGGGAGAGGGATAGAGAGTTAAAAACACCAATGAGAGAGAAACATCAATCAGCTGCCTCCTGCACACCCCCCACTGGGGATGTGCCTGCAACCCAGGTACATGCCCTTGACCGGAATCGAACCCGGGACCCTTCAGTCCGCAGGCCGACGCTCTATCCACTGAGCCAAACTGATTAGGGCGCCAGTCTATTACTTTTGCACCCCTTACTTAGGAGACCAGAGTTCTAAAAAATAATAAAGATTTGACTCAACTTGTACCTTACCAAAGGTAAAAAAAAAATGTTTTAAATGCCATGGGCTTTTTGAAGTTATAATTGATAACAAGAATCTGCTTTCTCCATTGCGATTTCAGAGAGGACATTGAGAAATCTGGGAGTTAGGCAGCTGCAGGCGTGTTTGGAATCCCACACAAAATGTACTTTCTATCCACCACCTCCTCAACAGATTCTCAAAGGAATTGTTAACTATGATTGTTTTTCATGGTTTGAGACTTTTTCTTAAAATGCCACAGCATGGGCTGGTAGACGTGTCCGTGTGCGTGGCTGGTGTATTTCTGAGCCGGGCGATAACCCTTCATGCTCGGAAGCTCCCTCAGTGAGAAAGCTGCGCTCCCAGGAAGGTGTCAGGGAGCTGCCACCCTGACTGCCCCAAACCACCAGACAACTTCTCCTAAGAAAGGGCTCCAGCCAAAGAGAAAGTGAAGTCTAAAGATGGTTCACTAGTTCTTACTTAGCCTAGCTCTGTGGTTACAGATATTGTCCAAGCGGCTAATCCACAGACCAGGAGAGATGACCAACAGTGATTTGTTGTGAAATGTCCTGTTTCATATAAACACCTGCCTTAGTCCATTCAGGCTGCTAGAAAAAGCGCCACGGACTGAGTAGCTTATACACAACAGGAATATATCCTCACAGTTCTGGAGGCTGCGTGTCTGAGACTAGGGTGCTGCATCCTAATGATGAGACGAGGGCCCTCTTTTTAGTTGCAGACTCTCAACTTCTCTCTCTGTCCTCCCTTGGCAGAGGGCCTAAGGAGCTCTCCGGGGTCTCTTTTGTAACTGCATTGATACCATAGTAAAGATTATGAATTCATTGTGGCCACCTTTATGATCTAAGTACATCCCAAAGCCCCACCCCAATATCACCACGCTGGGCATTAAGATTTCAATATATGACTGTGTCAAGTCTGGAATTATGATTCATTATGACTATCTTTATGATCTAAGTACATCCCCCACCCAAAACCATCACACTGGAAATTAAGATTACAACATGTGAATTTGTCCAAGTCCACAGAGAGTCGGGAATCCACAAAGGCCAGAAAAACTGAGAGGCAGGCCAATGGGGTTATCAGTTTCAGTTGGAATGTGTGCTCCATTGTTTATAGAGATGCTAGGAGAAAACTGCTGAGTGAATATTAATAGTAACAATACTAATTATAAAGAAAATGTTCTTAAATATTAAAAACCTATTAGAATTAAAAATGTATAATCATTCAAAAATAACATTGGAAAGAGAAGCTTAAGAGTAGATTAGATACAGCTGATGAAAGAGTGAGCGAATTATATGAAGAATTATCCAGAATGCAACAAAGAGACAAAGAGATGGAAAGTATGAGAAAGAGTTTAAGACAACTGGTGGGTAGAAATATCTAGTAGACTCTTAACCAGCATTTTAAATAAAAAGAAAATTTGAAAAAATGGGATGGAGAGACAATATTAAAGTAAATAATGGCTAATAATTTAAAAGAATTGTTGAGAGATAAATCCTTACTTTCAGGAAACTCAATAAATTTCAAGCAAGATAAATAAAAATAAATTGCCCTATACATATACATTATAGTAGAAATGTACATACCAAAGACAGAGAAGTGACACTGAATGCAGGTGGATTTTTTAAAACCATACTCAACAGTAACACTGGAAGCCAATGGAGTAGATCAATATCTTCAAAGAACAGACAAACAATAACTATTGATTTGGAATTTCACATTCAAAACAACTTTTAAGAATTAGGATGAAATACATTTGTAGATCAGCAATACCTTTACCCAAGAAACTTTCAAAGAACATACTTCAAGAAGAGGCCAAATGGCCCAGCCAATGTGGCTCAGTGGTTGAGCATCAACCTATGAACCATGAGGTCATGGTTCCGTGGTTGGTCAGGGCACATGCCCGGGTTGTGGGGTTGTGGGCTTGATCCCCAGTAGGGGGCATGCAGGGGGCGGATGGATCAATGATTCTCTCTCATCATTGATGTTTCTATTTCTCTCTCCCTCTCCCTTGCACTCTGAAATCAATCCAAATATATTAAAAAAGAAAAGAAAAAAAGAAGAAGAAAAAGAAGCCAAATAAAAGCAGAAAGCAGACCCGAGGCACAGGAAGGCACCATGAATAAAATGAATGAAAAATGCCTATTCATCTCAACCTTGATGCTATGAAACAAAATAGCAACATCGAATGTGTAGAGTTAAAAATCAGATAGAACATAGAATTAAAATGTGAAATTATTTCATATACATCTCAAGGGAGGAGCTGGCGATACACACCCTAAGAGCTGTTCATTTCTAGAGGAGGAAGATACTGTATAATTTTCCTTTTGTATTTTAGTTAACTCTCTATGTTAAATTTAAATAAAGAGTGTGTCATCCTATTTGGGAGAGGAACAAAATAGCTTGGAGAAAAAAACTGGACAATCTCAAATGAGTGTAGAAAATTAAAAGAGTGTAGAAAAAGGAAAAACAAAAGAACTAAAGAAGTAGGGCAGTAAGATGGTAAAAATAAATATAAGTAAATTATGTTTATTTTTATTAAAAGTCACAGTCTATTAGAATGAATAAGAGAAAGGAAAGAGGGATTTTTAAAATGCTTTCAGAAAATAGAGAACGAATAGCATAGAGCTAGAATTATCTTTTTTTATTTATTTTTATTTTTATGTGTGTGTGTGTGTGTGTGTGTGTGTGTGTGTTTTGGATAATAATCCTTTATCAGATGTGTCTCTGGAAAATATTTTCTCTCAATCTCTGGCTTTTCTTCTCTTTTTTTCTTTAAATTTCTATTTTTTTAAAAAATCGAACTCAAATGTACACTCAAACTCAATGTTACATATTAATTTTTAACAAAGCAGAGACCAGCAGCGAAGCAATTTGTGCTGACAGATTTACTCATTTGTATTTGGGTCTTGCTATCTCTCTTTATTTATTTTATTTTTATTTTTAGCTTTTTCCCTTTATTGATTAAGATATTACCAATGTGTCCTTATCCCCCCAATGTCCTCTCATCCCCCCAATCTTGCCCTCACCCTCACCCCCTGTTGTCCACATCCATCGCTTATGCTTATCTGCATGCATACAAGTCCTTTGGTTGATCTCACTCCCCTCACCCCCACCCTCGCCTACCTTCCCTCTGAGTTTTGAGCATCTGATCGATGCTTCTCTGTCTCTACATCTGTTTTTGTTCATCGGTTTATGTTGTTCATTATTTAAAGCACTTCATTGAGATATAATTCTCATATCATACAGTTCACCCATTTAAATTATACAATTAAATGGTTTTAGTGTATTTAGAGATATGTGTCCCCATCACCACAGTCAGTTTTCGAATATGTTTCATTGCCTGAGAGGAAGCCTCATGTCCTTATTCCCCACCCAACCCCCCACTGATCAAAGCAGCCACTGATCTACTTCCTGTCTATAGACTTCCCTGTTCTAGAATTTCACATGGTTGCATCAGTTCATAGACGCTTTTCTTTATATTTTGCTTTCCGTTGTGAAGGGTAGCAGAGTAAAATATATTCAAATGAAGCCACTGTGTGGCCCAAGGATGGAAATACTCCTCCTTCTTAATATTTTCAAGTCACTTTCTTTTACACACAAACTTAGTTATGGAAATTGACATCCCCTTTCCTTAGCCCCCAATTTGATCTGACGTGTCCAGTATGCGTTAGGCAGTTTAATGTAATGTAATGATTTTTGCCATCTCTAGTGAGGATTAAGTGCTAAGAGTTGTGCAATTGCTCTGCGGGCATTAAATAAAACTTAGTTGAAGGCCTATACATTCAAGCAGGATATTTCCAATAGATTTCAGCAATTTTAACACCCTTTGCTGTTAAATAATAATTACTTTTTCAAATTTTTATTTTTTGCCATGTAGTGGCTGACTAATATGAGCTAAGATTGAATAAACCGTACATTACCTTCTGAGCAAGATCATTAACCTCATGTTTCAGATGATAAAACTAAGGCAGAGAATGTAAGGAATTGGCTGAAAGTGGTATGATAAGGCAGGTAGAAATAGAATCTCAACATTCTCTAGTCTTCTGTCATAAATCCCTGGTTTGCTTTAGATTCGCGTGTATAATTACGTATATTGTTTCCTACCTCCTCCCTTTCCTTAGGAGAAATACATGTTTTTAAGAAACACATGCATATTCTTAAATTGTTCAGACCTTTGAATGCATGAGTTATTTAGCTTGTGAGGGTTGAAGGCTTTGGAGTTAACCTAGTTACATTGGGGGAAAAACAGCAGTTATGATTCAACTCCAATAGACAATGGACACTGGACTTCCAAGCCTTACTCCTTAGCATTTCTGCATTTCTCCCTTTAGGGTAATTTGTGCAAAAAGGCGGGGAAAGTCATCATTATCATTACATTGTTTATGCCCTAATTCCTTTTGAGAAAACTTCCCTCGCCCCCACCTACCTCTCCATGGGTCATTTGAGGCTTTTTCAAATTAGAGGAGTTGCACACGTTTTCCTGTAGTGGGTAATTCAGCTCAAGGGCGGGCTGAGCCCAGTCCCAGGCGGGCATAGGCACCTCTCTGAGCAGAGAGGCTTCCGTTGTGGGTGGAGGCATGTGGGGCAGCTCTGGGGAAAGCTCAGGACGACACAGTCTAAGGCTGCAGATTCGGCTGCTCTTAGCAAGGTCAACAACAAAAGGACTGAATTAAAAAAATCAGGAGAGGAAATACTCTAAATTGACATGGAAAGAGTAAACCTGACTGCTATAGTGAAGAAAGTTGGTGTATACTTCCTCAGTCTTGCATCACTATCATGAATATATACTTTGCACTCTAGTTTTATAAGCTAGAACAGAAAGTTGGCTAAAAATGAGAAAAAAATTGTAAGTGATCAAATACTGCTTTTGAGGAAGGGTGTTAAAAGAGGAGAAGAGACATTGATCCATTACAGTGACTATCCTCTGAAAGAGTTGGATAAAACAGAATACATATGTAAGTAAAAGAATTATTCAAGAATTAAAGTCTTGTGGTCACTCTTTGAATTACTAGAGTACAAACTAAAAGCATTTTGGGAAATTTGGTATCTAAAACTTTACTACCGAGCTGTTACTTGTGGTAGTGTCTTGATAGGTCAGTTTATAAATCATTAACTGATCAACTCAAATTATGTATATTTCCAGGAAGTATGTGAGAAATGAGATGCATGGAGTCAGCTGTGTCTTTTAAGTGTTATGACAATATTTTTAAAGAGCAAATACATTTAAAATGATGCACTTATCTAGACATCAGATCCATGAGACAAATCAGTTCTGTGGACCCTCTCCACTGCTCTCTCTGAAGATGGATAGACTCATCCAGTCTTAACTAACATTAGTCCAGCATTTCATGGCATCAAAAGTGAGTCACTATTATTTAATTTAAAAGCATATTACCATTGCTTCCAGGGGAAATGTATGGCCAATAACAAGCATTTTAAATGTATTTTTATTATAAAATGTCTATCAAATACAAAAGTGAAAGGAATACTCAATTAGTGAGAAATGATATATTTTGTAATGTCCCTCCCCGCCCCCATTTTGGGTTTATTGATGGATTTAAAAAATTTTTAATTTAATTTTTTGTGTGATGAGAGCCCTATTTTGCATTTGGTGAATTTTAATTTTTTACTTTTGGAGTTTATGATGTACCATCAGTTCTTAGGAAAATATTGAGACGTGACCTTCAGTTTTTAAAGGAAATCTAGTGCTTGCTTTATATTAGCACTAAGCAATGGAAATGAGGCTGAGTTACCGACTTCTCTAATCTCACTTTATTATTTGTCAATGCTACAGACCTTCCTCTCTCTCTTTTTTTTCCTTTTGGAATATATTTTTCAACACTGAATTGACCTGCATTTCAAAAACACCAGCATCCATCACTGCCTTTGAGTCGGATACATGTGAAGTACTTAAAATTATACAACCCTACTTAGGGCATCTAAAAGATGCTGAGAAAAGACATTTTTGTTATCTAAAGACATAAAAACAGTATCTACTAGTAAGCAAAGTGAGGCTTATTCCTGATCACTCAGCAGGCAATTAAAGAAACTGATTGCTAGGAAGAAATGCTTTAAATTGCATGTTTAAAAGACCTGGGAATCCTAATATGTACTTCCTGCCTCTCTCCCATCATATTGCTTTAAAAGTTCAGAGTCTGATAAGCTGAGAATATGTGCACAGATGTGTGCCTGCAATGTTTGAGTGGATAGCACGGACAGCGCTGGCCCTGTCTCCTCCATCATGCTATTAGTTGCCTTTTTCTAAATATATGGATTACTAGATTTTTAAATTGGATTTTTTCCTTTTAAAAAAATGACATTTGTAATTTATATTGTTGCTAATGGAAATTTTATTATAAAACCATATTCTTTGTTTGACTGACACATAGAATAGATTTTACAAATTGATTTTCTCCCTTGTGTCATCTTTTTGAAGTAGAGTCATGAACATTATTTTAAAGAGTAAGGAAGATTTTTCAAGTAAATCAACATGCTAGTCCCAAAGTAAAACAAATATAAATTATTTCCAGAATGTTTCTATTTCTCTCATTCTCCCTAAAATAAAAATAAAAAGAGAGCGAGAGAAGGTAAAATAGATTTAATGACTCAGAGTTTATTCTTTATATAGCTTTTCCACACAGCTAACTGGTGGATGGATAGCCAGCTAACAGCAACTGGTTCAGTAGTAATATGTAAAAACTCAGAATTATAACCTAAAATGATAAATCAGTGGAAAGGCCTCAGTGGATCCATGATTCTAGAAAATCAGCTCTTTCTAACTCCACTTAGCAAAGTCTTGCATGTTCTCGGGTCTTAGACATTCCCTTTTACAGAATAAGTGGGTCAGCTTTTCAAAGGTCTGAGGCAGTCAAGCTGATGGGCAAAATCTGTTGCATTAGGTTTGCCTGGAACTGTGAGAAAACAAATGAGAGGATCTGCAACCAAGCATCATCTCAGTCTGGATCAAACTGGCATCTGTTACATCTTATTAACCGTGCAACTCCACGTAGCACTTGATATACTACAAGGAAAGAAAAACGTTACAAAATGCAAAGTTTTTGGAATTTGTCACAAATAGGTAACATTTTTTTAAACCAGCTATATCATATCATATTTGTGTATAAAGATAACTATATTAGAATGTGACAATCAGACTAATAGTTCAATTTGGTATTTTTCCCCAAGAATAATTTTTAATCACAATTGTCAGCTCTGTAGTCCTGTTTTCAACATAGATGTTTGGACTGCCTCCTATAGGAAATGATGCAATATCAATAGAGGTTAAACACAAAATACTCGCAGAAGAAAATATTATATTACCAGCAAAATAATGTTTAATCACTGGAGAACATATTATAGTCCCAGATTATTTGCTTTTATTTGCCTTGTGAAAATATTTTTATCCAGCAAAATCATGAAAGTAAGAATTCAGGGCAAGTTTTATTGGGCTTTGGCAATGGGTTGTTATAATATTTCATCCAATCAGTTGAAGGCCTTAAAAACAAAATCTGAAGTTTTCTGGAGAAGAAACTCTGTTGCAAGACAGCAGCAGAGAAATCATGCCTTAGTTTCCAGTCTGCTGGTCTTCCATGTAAGTTTTACACTTGCCAGTCCTCACAATTGCATGGGCCAGTTTCTTAAAATGAATCTCTTTATAGACATAGATGTGTAGATAGATAGGTGGATAGATGATAGATAGATGATAGAGATAGATAGATAGATAGAGAGATGATAGATAGATAGATAGATAGATAGATAGATAGACAGATAGATAGATGATAGATGTAATTTTTGGTTTTGTTTCTCTGGAGAACTCTTACTCTTATTAAAAGATTCATTTTTTATGGGCACAAGACATATTGCAAATTAGAATGGAATATTTTTGCTAACTTCTCAGAGGTCAGATTGGGAGGGAAGAGGTTAAAGATGAATCCTCTGTATCTGTTATAAGTTAGAGATTACTAATTTTATTATTTCTCCAAACTTCCTCAATGCCTTATTCTTACATTTATGATGTGATACTATCCTGCTAATGACCCCTATTTGTTTATTATCCAGTATTCTGTGTATATGTGAAAATACATTATAAGTTGCAAATGTAGGTTATGTCTCTTCATAAATCTACTGCCGCCCAATTCTCATTAATGGCTTTAAATTTGGATTTTTTTCTCAACAGGTAGAAAAGAGATGTCATCTAAGATGAAGATCTCAGAATGTCACATGAAAGGGCATGACTTTTATTGAACTAATAAAATATTATTTGACTTCTTCAAAATGCATTAGAATTGCTTCAAGTGAGTGAGAAAATACCATCAGAATTTCTTGGTAATTCCCACCATTATCCCAAGGGGAGTGAGAACCCATCAAATGTGTGTGGACTGCAGGATTAAGGGAGGTTGTGTGTGCAGCCTGAGTCTGTCCTGATCAATTTAATTCTCTTCATCCCTACCCCATTGCTTACCTCTATAACTCTTCAATTTCTCGCACAGTTTCACTTGATCCCAATCTATAACTAGGTCAGATATGTTGGTGGAATTATTGTCATTTAGTATTTAAGAGCACATTAACAACATTAAATGAAGTGATAAAACTGGGAAATGTAATTCTTGCCATATCCCTCTGAGATAATTTGTGATGTCCTTTGAGTGAGGAAACTAGACTCATGCAGCTTGACCAAAACTAAGTATGTCACTAAATCTATTTCCTCATAGAAATTGTTAAGTGAAAACAGTCGGTAAAGCTCTTTCCTAGGGATTATCAAACAAAATAAAACAACAACAATAAAAAACATATAAGCCATCAGGAAGCTAATGGTTTGGTCTCAGAAAATACTAGAGTAAATTAATCCCCTAAGTACCCTGTCCTTCCATATTACAGGTCTCCATTTCCTTCCTGCTGCCTGTAGCGTCATGTCTACGTTCCTCAGCACGACTGTAGGCCAGTAACTTCACCACCTGCCTATCTCTTCAGTGTGCACTTCCTCCCCCAGCTCACATGCTGCTACAGCAGTTCCAAAACACTTTGACTTTTAAATAACATCCAAACTGAAACCCAGATTTTCCCCAAACCCACATTTTCTTCCTCAAACCTTCCACTTCATCTCAGTTTATACAATTTAAGTTATACAATGTGGTTTTTAAGGTGTACAATGTTATTATTTAATATACATACCCATGGTGAAATGATTCCTACAATCAAGTTAATTGACACATCCATCACCTTGCATAGTTACATGTGTGTGGTAAGAACACTTAAGATCTACTCTCCCCATCTCGGTTTGTGATAATGTTGTTCTTTCAGTTGCTCTGGCCAGAAAGTGTGGAGTCATCCCTGATCACTTTTTTCTTTCTCTCATTTCACATCCAGTCTGCCTGCAAATCCAATTGAACTTGTTTTCCAAATAGGTCTAGGTCCCAACCATTTGTCATCACAAAGACTATGCAAGTCTGAGCCACATGTCTGACAGAAAAATATACTGTAAGACTAAAAACAAAGAAACAAATGAACAAATGTCCCTCCTCCTCACCCCCAGGAGCACAGGGCT
>NW_006286246.1:1219236-1228644 GCF_000327345.1 Myotis davidii | reverse complement strand
GCCTGCTGGGCAGACCCTTGGACTTTAGTAGAGGACTGATGCCCTTGTTTCAGACTGATGGTTTTCTATAATGTCATAACATCTAGATTTAAGAAAGTCTAAAACTTGGTGAAAAGATAAACTTGGTTTATCCTACTGACAGCCCTCTGATTAATCTGTTTAAGCTGCCATAACACAGACTGGGTGGCTTACACAACTGGGTGGCTCTATTTTCTCTCAGATTTGGAGACTCAAAGTCTAAGATAAAGGGTTGATTTCAGGTAAGACCTGTCTTCCTGCCTCGCAGACAGCTGTCCTCTCACTCACGGTGTCTTCACATGGCCTTTCCTCTGTGAGCACATGAAGAGAGAGGTCTCTGGTGTTTCTTCCTTTTCTGATAAGGACACTACTCCTGTGGGATTAAGGTCTCACTCTTATGGCCTCATTTAACTTTAATTATCTCTGAAAAGGCCCAATATCTACATACAGTCACATTGGGGGTTAGTGCTTCAATATATGAATTTGGGGGAGGGGGAGAACAAAATTCAGTCCATAACATCTACCATAGACTTTGATTTGACTTTTATTAAACTGAAGAGCTACAAACCTAAACCATGCATAAATTTATTGTTTATTAAGAAAAACTATTTAGATGACTATTTTTTTTGTATACTTTCTGCCTAGTATACAAAGTTATCATTTTCAGGCACCAGGTGTAAATGAATCACATAATGAATAAACTTGAAGTATTTAATTTTAACTGATATGTTATACCTTTTAAATAAAGTAAATTTTCTGTTACTCCTCTGTAATAACAAAAATAAATAAAACTACTTTTAAGTATCAGTTAGGTTTTAGTGAAAATCATTCATTAAATGTTGTACACTGTTTAAATCTAACTGGGTAACTAAACACTAACGTGAAGAGGAAAAGTCTATATTGGTCTAATTTGAATTATATGTTCTCAACAAGGATAATTGCTATTGACTGCCGAAAGCACCATTGTCTAAGTCATGAATAATCATAAAACATTACATTTGGCACAAGAAGAATGGAAAGAAACCCATAAAAAAAAGCAAAATGCAAAATACCAACAAACTCCCCTCTCTTTTCCTCTGCCTAAAAGAATATAAAGCCGTGTGAAACACGATGACTTTATTACCTGAGAAAATGTGCTACATGATAATCTCAAGGAGCCTCATTTATTATAGATAATATTTCACTTTAGGTTTGACATTTTATTCTGGAATGAAGCTCCCTTGTTACTAAGTGTGCATCATAAAAATAGGGAGATCCTTCGTGCCTCGCTCACCTGTCTCATTAGCGGAGCCCTTAATGCAGAGCTAGTAACACCAATTTTGTTCTAGCAGAATATTTATCCAGAATGTGGCCAAATGTCACAGGTTGAGCATTGTGAAGAGGCGTTAAGGTTTAAAGTCAATAAGCCTCTTGCCTGAGGGGCATCTATAACCACCTTGCAGATTGCATTCATTCAAGGGTCCTGTGGTTGCTCTTGAGCAACTTGAGAGTGTAGTTTCCCACACTGGGTAACATTAGAACAACACAAAACACATATCCTCCCAGTGCCTTGGTGCTTAGTTGGAAAAACACATAGATTAACTTGAAAGTCAATGTCCTTTAAATTACAACGTTAGTTTTGTAAATAAATAGCAAATACGCATTTATTATTCTGTTTCTATAGCAGAGCATAAACCTTAGAGAGGATTTCTTAGCCTCAGCCTAAGTGACATTTGGGGTGGATAATGTTTAGTTGTGTGGGGCTGTCTTGTAGACTATAGGATGTTTGGCAGCATCTCTGTCCTCTAACCATTAGACGGCACTTGATGCTAGTAGTAGTCCGTAAGTTATGACAGTCAAAAGTATATCTAGACATTGCCGAGTGCCCCTGGGGTGAGGGGAGGGCAAAATCTCCATACACCTGCTCCCTTCCAGCTGGTGCCCAATCCCCTCTGGTTGAAAACAATTGTTCTTTGAAAAGAAGTTCATTGCAAGATGGTGAAAGTGCAGAGCACAGGTTACAGCCCCCAAATGGGGAGATACATGTTGTCCCACTAAGTTTCCCAGCATCTATCTGCAGTAACTGGAAGAGTCATTTTGATACTAAAGAGTGGCATTTTCATGATCTCCATGACTCTGTGATGTCCCTAGGAGAAAACACGAAACAGTTGCCCATGGCCAATGCTAATTTGGACTCTGATTGACCAAGTTTATAGCAATCAAATACATGATTTAATGAACAAAGAATTCCTGGGTAGAGCTGGTATAATGACACTTAAAAGTTAGCTGTTTATTCCCGGATGGTTCCTGATCCTAAAGAAACCCTTCATTCCCAGGTAGAAAGCACATTGCCTGCCTCTGTGTTTCACAGCAATTTTCTGATCTCCACAGCAGCTTCACCATGTTGCACTTGGATTATTTGGTAAAATATCTGTCTTACCCATTGGGCTATGTGCTATTGATGAATATAGTGGGTACTTCCTACTTATTTTTCTATTCTCCATGTCCAGCATATAGGAATCAATAAATGATCCTTGGCTAAATAAATAAAAGCTATACTTAATTATTTATTTAACAAACACTAATTAAATAATTTGACATGTCAAGAATTATTCTAGACCTTGGGAATGGAAAGATGAATTAGTGTTGATGCTTTCTCTGAGAATTCATGGCAACATGGTTAGAGGTTAGGGTTAGGGTTAGGGTTAGGGTTATGGGTTATGGTTAGGGTTAGGGGTTAGAGTTCAGGTATGGGGTTAGGGTTAGGGTTTGGGGTTTGGGTTAGGGGTTACAATTAGGGTTAGGAGTTAGTGCTTGAAACTAAGGGTTAGGGATAGGGTTAGGATTAGGTAAGAAAAAAGTGCTGAGGGGCAGAACAAGGCAATATGAAGATGAGACGCCAGTATGAACTATTGGGTTCATTGTCTTGAGAAATGAATGAATGAGTTCATGGACAAGAGAGTGGTAAGCCAAAGGGAAGCAAAGTTTATTGCTTCCAAAGTAAAAAAGCCCTCACCCTGAGAGGGGTCCCGAGAGGCTCTTTTGCCAGGTAAGGTAACATATCCACAGGGTTTTGGGATTTGGACATGGACATCTTGGGGTGCAGGGAGGCACATTATTTTCCCTAGCCCATGAGAAAAATAAAATTGTCTAAGGTAATCTTAAAAATAATTTCAGACCTAAGCATCTGGCAGAGGACTGCTTCTGCTCCATGCTTTCCCTGTGATTATGTGTAGATCTGCTTCACTATTTGTAGCTCACCATCTTCAAGAAGAATTTAAAAAGTAGAAAAGGGGTTCAAAAACAGATCATGGGTGATTTGGCTTATCCTATATAATAAAAGCGTAATATGCTAAGTGTCCGACTGTTTGGTTGACTATTTGACCAGTCGCTGTGATGTGCACTGACCACCAGGGGGCAGACGCTCCACTAGGTTAGCTTGCTGCTGGGGTCTGGTGGATTAGGACTGGGCATATCTGGCCCTCTCACCCTCCCCCCAGTCCCTCCCCCCCCAGCTGGCCCCTATCAGCCCAATCGAGGCCAGCTGGCCAACCTCCTGCAGTTCCTCCCTGGCTGGCCAGCTCCCATTGGCTCTGATTGGGACTGGGCAAGATAGCCCTGAATGGCCCTGATCGCTGGACAGGTTAAGGGACCCCACCTGTGCATGAATTTGTGCACCGAGCCTCTAGTTCATTAATAAACAATTTCCCAGTAAATGAGTTTGAGGAGCACCATTGAAGACTCATAACAACAGCCTCTCAGTGGTGTGAAATTTATAAGATTAAAAATAAAGATAGCATAGATGATCTTTTGAGATCATTATAGTCCTAGAAATCTTATATGATTATTACCTCTGTGAAAAGAAATATTGAACATACTCAGCGTTCCATTAGAAGCAATTCTTGTATAATAAGCACGCAAAATATTTTTCAAGTAAAGATATCATGAAGGGGTGGTTCTTTTAGTTATTGCTTTGGGTTTTCTTGTTTTTAAAGTTCTCAGCATTTTTGCATTTAAACTGTTGGTAGCAACAGCTCTTTGGGTGGTGGGATGTTGAAAATGTGCAGTGCCTACAAAGCACTCTTTGGATTTGGGGTTAGCTTTTATTTGCTGTGACAGGAAGAAAGGAGAAAGGGTGAATGATATATTGCTCTTTCTATTTATGAAATGGCTTGAACACATAAAAGCTTCCTTCCTAGAAAATAAAGCAAACAAATAAATATAGTCCTCCACAGTTAGCAATTTCGTAACCAGCAAATGCTGAAACATTTGTTATGTTTTTCTTATCCTACTCTCTAGTTTGACAACTTTGTGGGAATTACTATACTTTGAGAAATATTGTTGGGATGGTTTTACGGCTACGTTTTCTCTGTAGAAAAACCTGCTTGGTAGAAAGCAGACTGGAAAAAAAAATAATTGAGTCAATAGATAATTCTAAAGTCTTAGAATTTTAGAGCTTAAAGGAATTAGACAGGTAATTTAGTTCAACCCCCTACGAAGCTTGGATCCAAATACGACTTGACCTTCACCTCTTCCTCACCATGCCAGTTTCTAGGGTCTTCCTTTTTGATTCCCTCATGTGGGTGCATTTTAATTCCTTATCATTCTGAGCAACACCCTGGGTGGAGTTCAATGTTCCCACTGAGATCTGAGCTGGGAGGAGTGGAACGAGTGTGTATCACCCTCTTTATTCTAGACACCATAGAAGTCTACTCTCCCCTTTGTGTTCCCATCACATAACAATGTCAACATCCAAGAAGGTTGCAACCAGTTGACTCCCAACTACTTGATCACATGATGCTGTGTGGTCCAGTCCCTCCTGCGCTACCCTATGGGCGTCGTTGGCATTCATCTGTTTGTGTTTTGTCTGTGCAAAAGTGAAGATTGTGACTCTGTCATTCAATGTTTCCCACCCCTCCCAATGGCCTGGCCTCCATCCACTGGAAAATCATGCCCCCTGTGCCATCATTCCGGGATCGACTGTCCAGCTGCTGCTGGTGTCCTTAGCCATGTGATTTCAAGCTTGCTGATGACTCAGGGTCTCGGCATCAACTCACCAAACTGTGCCTGGAATAAGTTGTGAGATCTGGTCACGTGTTTGTGGAAATCAAGAAACACAGGTAGCCGAAACCGGTTTGGCTCAGTGGATAGAGCTTCAGCCTGCAGACTGAAAGGTCCCAGGTTCGATTCCGGTCAAGGGCATGTACCTGGGTTGCGGGCACATCTCCAGTGGGAGATGTGCAGGAGGCGGCTGGTCAATGTTTCTCTCTCATCGATGTTTCTGACTCTCTATCTCTCTCCCTTCCTCTCTGTAAAATATCAATAAAATATATTTAAAAAAAAAAAGAAACACAGGTAAATTTTGCCAATGTGGTTTATGGGTTTGCTTTATACTCATGTGGTTATTTGTAATCAGAAGAAAAGAGAGTTTACAATGCACACATGTGGATAAAATGATCCATCATTCAGAGGGCAGATCCCCATTTTTTGCAGGAAAGCCAGGCTGCCTGGCACACAGTCTGGGCGATGATTCCCAGAGGGTCGCCAGCTTCGAAGAAAATCCCTGCCTGTGCAGTGATGCCTTGAATTCCTTTAATTTGAAGTTATTGCTTAATTAGAAGTAAATCGTAGATTAATGTATGTGGAAAGTTAGCATATTGGCATGATTTGATACTAAAGAAGGAATAACGAATACCAGGTCTGTTCCCAAGCAGATCTGATTCAGAATAGCAAGGTGAGGGTAAGAGCGGCTTGTTCTCAATTTGGTTCTGCAAATAGTTTGTGACAATTCATTTATCTGCACAATGGAATTGAGTGATTCAGGACTAAAATTAGAACCAACATAGCACGTGGCTCACAGTTCCTGAGGCAGCTTCTTCTCACTCCTTCCAAAATACTTTTGAAGAATCAGGAAGGATGAAAATTCTCCAAGAAAAAGCAACACCAAGATTGAATTCCACTAACTGCAAGAATTTTGGAAAAAATTCCACAAGCCACAAACCTATGGAGAGGAATATATACAATCAGAAGCAATCAAATGATGCTGCTTAATCCCGTGAGAAGCAAACTGTCCCCATGAGAAGACAGGGTGGATGGAGCCCCGCCCCTCCCCCACCGCCTGCCTCTTGCCTCTGTGTTCTGAACCTGAAGTTTCAACTTGACAATTAGCTGTCTCTCTGAGCTGCACGGGTGCCACTTTTTGCTGTGACCTGAATATCATCTGCATCCACGTTCCATGAGAAATTTCCTTTTAAGCCATTTATTAGACTTCGGGGGGTTATGGGGGAATAGAAGAAAAACATGGCAGTGGTATCTGGATCCAGGGGAGCTTCGCTGCAATGCACTACGCAGAGCAGATGGAGAGAAACCTGAGAAGTCATTCCATGCCCCCATGGAATGGTGTTCTTAACCCAACAACACCATCTCCGTGTTTTCCAACGTGTTTTAGTCTATGCCGCCTTCAATGAATTCTGACTCAATGTCTGTGTACTTCCTCCTAATGATGATTTTTGTCAAGCTTTAGAGAATTTAGTTTTGAGTATAAAAAACAACACTCATAAGAAATATGCTTCTTTTTTTTTAGCAATACATGCCCTCCCAGACACTATGTGCACTTGACCCCATGCAAATATGAAACACAGATCTAGACACTGTTGTCTAGGTTTAAGTCTGAGACCAGGAGGATTGTATTAACATCCCGGGGCTTTTACTACTGTTCTCCTACTAACTTTTCCTGGAAAATATGTAGGAAGAGCAAGGATAAATTAGATGCTCTGTCCAGTGACAAACACAAGGACTCTACACACATCCCCTTATTTGAGAAAAAGGAGAGAGAAGTGTACAACATGGAGTAATTGGCACATCATCCTTAAACATATCTCTAGAAAAGGCTTCACAAAAATATTTTTAATGAAGTAAATTGCTCTGGGTTTTCCATACGATATAAAAACTAGGAGCTCCATGAATTAGGAGCTGCCAGGATAAGAGGAGACTGCGGTGAAAGTAGGGGGATCTGGATGAGCTAAGAAAGAGCAGCCACCATAAATCTGGAATCAGTGTTGAGAGCAGTAAAAAACAGAACTGACGCTGCGGAAAGTGGAAAGACTAACATGACCATAATTTTGAGATGCTGTATTGTTATGTGAGGTATTGGGGCTGAGCTTTTTCCAGACTCCACTAACCTATGCCATTTAGAATTCTAAGGCAATAGCAGGGCATTATACTGGTAGGGGCTATATGTGAAAATTCTTTGTTTTCTATGCTTACTTTAGAAACACAAAACTTACCTTAGGCAGACATGCTGGATAGGTGGGTAGTGGGTTTCAAATAAATAGCATCTTGATTTTGCATGTCTGGTCAAAAAGACCAGAAATTGGGCTTACTTAAAAATGCAAACAATTAAACCAGTAGGTTCTGAGTGTATATAGAATGCTTTGGAAAGTATATTTAAGGCTGGATGAAGGTTTGAAATGCTAGCCCATAGTACCATGCTTTTCAGGGTGGTTGAGGGGGATATGGCCGCACTGGGGTTAAAGAGGAGTATGATAAGGTTTGTTAATGGAATCTCTACATGGATTGCGTAGGAACTTAAAACTCATTAATAATAAAAGCCCTGCTTTAAAAACTGACCTTGTAGTTGAAAGATGTGCACTTGTATCATTACCAATTAATGTGTTAGGTAACATAGCTTGTACTTGGAAAGCAACAAGGAGGAGTATCTAAATGATAGTCACACATCTTAATTAGTGTCATTAATAGTTCTTTAGCCATCTTTCATGAAAGCAGTGGCATTACATTGCAAGCATCTTGTTAAAAGCCAAACCAGGAAGTTAGATTTCCAGCCAAGTCCTTAACAGTGGTTTTAAGTTATGGTGCCTACATGACTGGAATGTTCCTCTGGGGTCTCTTCTTCGCTGCAGGACTTGTGCAAGCAGTCAGCAGCAGAGCCAGACCTGGAGGTAGTGGCTCATGGGCAGCACTACCGGAGCGCTGTGAAATCCAGGATGGAAAAATGGAAGGAGAAATGCGCACATCGAATTTGTCTTAGCAGGCCCTCCCCCATGGCCGACCAGTGATTGTCATATTGCCGGCAAAGAAGTATAAATGCTTCATTTATGAATTCAGTGCCTGCTATTGAAAAGCTGGAAAAAAAATTGAGAACTAGGTTCTGAAAGGTACCAAAAAGAAGGCCCAGTAAAAAGCCTGTTTATTGAAACATGTTAGCGCACTAACTTATTATGGGGCACTGCCAAACTGGTAGAATTTAAGACTCGTCCTATAATGGGTGTATCAATTTTTTTGCCTTTTTGGAAACAAAAATATACACTTAAATTTTGTTGTTGGGTTTTCTTCTGACTCTAAAAGTACTAGATATTTTGGTGTTGGAAGGGGAACTGGCAAATTACAAAATAGATTTAAGAAGGAAAAAAATGATGAGCTTACATTAGCTTTTATATATATCATATATTTTTATATATACTTTTTATATAAGTATAATTAATGCATATTCATAAATACAATATTTAGCTTAAATACATTGTTTTGTCACTTTATTAACATTTTTCAAAAGCATAATTAGTATAGAGTGGCCTTTTATCAACTATAACTTATTTGACCCCTAGCCTATTATTAGACATTCTAATTATTTCCAACCTTCACTGTGTTAAATATATTTTCTCATAAATTTTATTTACATCTCTATTTTATTAAACTAGATTCCTGGAAGCATCATTACTAAGCCAGAAGGTACATCAATCCTTACGGCTCTTCATTCACAGAATTCTAAAAAGGTTAAACCAATTTGTATTTCTATCAATTGTAGATAAAGGTGTCCAACAGGCAAGCTGTTCCATTTTTGTTTTCATATGACTGTTCATTAATAGTGAAGGTGAATGTTTTCAGATTTATTAGTTCTTTGTTTTTCTCTTCTAATAATGATCTGTTTTATATCTTTTTGGACACTAGCTTGTTAAGAATAATTATCCCTTGGAATCAATTAAACCCGTGTGCATTAATAAGCATTTAAATTTAGGATTTTATAACGACAACAGAAAGATTGAAATCTCATCCTACACTATAAAAAGAAAACTATATACATAAGTATTTCTCTATAGACAATTAATCATGAATAATACGAGTGTGGCAGGATGCACCTAAAATGTGAACATTGCTGCCTAGAGTTTTGTTGTTTAACCATTTCAGGCTCATTTACTTGTGGGCTACATTAACATGGCTTTTTAAGTTCAACCGATCACACCTCTTGAATTAACACATTTCTTTTGGAATTAATTTAAGAACAAAAATGGAGTGATTATGGCCCTGGCTGGGGTGGCTCGGTTGGGTGTAGCTCAGGACCCATGCCTGGGTTGTGGGCTCGACCCCCAATAGGAGGCATGCAGAAGAGCTGATCAA
>NW_006286246.1:1214161-1219216 GCF_000327345.1 Myotis davidii | reverse complement strand
CTTTCCCTTTTCTTCCCTCTCTCTCAAAAGCAATAAAGATACATATTATTTAAAAACACACGAATGAGTGACTATAACTAAGGCTCTCTTACAACAGCACCTGTGATAGCACTATTTTTAAAGACAATTTTTATGACATTAACATTTATTGCCTTACCCCCTTTTCCACATTCAATTAGTTTGTTGTCATTCTACTTTTCTTTCAAAAGTATAACTTATAGTTACATATTTTTTTAGGCAACTCTTTTTTCTTTTCCAACATAGCATTCTAAATACTTAAAATATTTCTAAAAATATTTTCCAGTGTTAATAAAAATACAAAACTCAATCATGAGGTCTTTGACTCTTTCTGCAACAGAAAAATGGTTTCATTGCTGAAACAAAATATGAGATTACAAAGCTTCATTGATATTTTCATATCTTTGACCAGGCCTATTAACCTGGTTCCCAACTGAGACAAAGATAATTTCAAATAATCACACTCACACACTTTCTTATTTTAGGCATGTAAATGCAGACTTAAAATCTAGGGTAGTTATTATAGCCATGGCTCTATTCCACCATGTGCAAAATTTTCAGAAAATATGGCAAGAATTTGTTCTTGAAAACACCTTCCTCCCAGAAAATGGAGACCCGGCGTAGAAAGGAACTTCCAACATCAGCCTAACTTTGTGTCTCTAAAGTATGCAATTGGAATTTGTTTCTAAATACATTTAGAAGTTTACTAAAACTATGTTCAAAAGGTCCTCTGTTTATAGAGCTTTAGCTGATCTGCTATTTTCACTTTTATTTGCCTTCTTAAAAAAATGCCTTTGCTATTATTGTCTTTTCTGAGGCACGGACCCTTCTCCTATTTGAGTTCTGGTCCTAGGTTTGCACAACTTAGCAACAGGCGTTATTTCTTTCTCCTCTCCTAACATGTCCAATTCAAATTCTGGCCTACTACATATTACATAGGCCTCTTAATTTTTAAAATTTATACTACTTTCATTATGTGGCAGATATGAATGAATTTAAGAAAATATCTTACTTAATCACTACCCAGAAGAAATCTAAACATTCCCCTTTTATTCCATGTTTTGGAACATGTTGATCTTCAACAACATGCTAACTTGCCATGTCTCTTAGATCTGTTAAGCAGAACAAGACATTTCAGGGAGAAATGCCATCCCTGTGACCAAGAATCACAAGCAGTCTCTGTACCACACACACAATTCCAGACAACGGAACTATACATGAACATTTTATTGAGATGGTCGTCAGAAGGATCCCAAACCAGCATTGTTTGAGGAGGTTTAGAGGGAACATTTTTTCCAAAGACTACTCAGTTGTTAAAAAAAACAAGTTATGAGCGTGGGGGTGGCCTGGCGGAGGGGGAAGGGGAGTGTTGTTAATAGCCAGTAGTTTAAAGACTTTGTAAAAATTTGGATATAAGAATAACTAATTTGGGGGTGGGTATGTTTGGGACTGTATGTTCTTGCTGAACACATTGAAGTATAAATATGGCAGAGCACTTACTCTCTTGCTCTATTTTGGGATGTTCAAATGTGGTACATCCCTGAAGGTCCTGGTGGAAATAAAAAAAAACAATTTCTTTCTTTGTTTCTCAACAGAATAGCTGGACCATCTATACATACCTATAGAACATAGATGTCTAGTCACCTCAAACACACACACACACACACACACACACACACACACACAAAACCAAGCACCCTGTGATGGGCAATAATGCTTCTAAGAAGCCCAGGTGCCTCAAGAACTTAGCATTAATAATGACTTGACAGGGAAGGTTTCAGGTGATCAGACTCCTCCTTGGACTTAGATCGCGTCCCCGCTCTGCAATTCATGGGAACCCATCAACCTTCACAAGGTGACTCCAGGATGCCTCTTTGTTTCTGTTGTTTTCCCCAAATCTTGCTCGCCAAGAGGTATAGCAAGCCTCATAAATCCAAATAAAACTTCTGACTGGTTTGGCAGCAGTTTTACAGTCTAGAATAATTTACCGATCTCTGAGACTTCATGTGAGTCCATAATGTCTAGGCTAGGAATAATAAAACGCATTCAATTGATTAAGCTGTTTGTAGACATCTCATGATTAGCATATTGTATAATTGCGAATATTTTATAACGACGAAGTGGGGATGATAAAAGGGATCAGTGCAATTGGTGGCTGGACTGATAACCTTGATGAGAGGAGAATCTCAATGAAAGAGGAATTCTCTGTGGGCTGCTCCGGAGATAGCCTGGGGCCCCCCATGCCTGGCTTCCTATTGCTTGTTCCTAAACATGCTGCCGGGACCTCATGACTGTGTGGCACAGTCCTGAGGAAATGCTCAAGTAAGACCCAGACCACCTGAGAGTGTACCTTTTTCATGTTCCTACTAAGAGGAACATGTGATCTTTAGAACTCAAATATAAAAGAGAAGTGTAGAAGACAGATTGCATCACCCATAGGTTTCTAATGACGTCTATTGTGCTTTTGTTTGTTTTTAAATAAATCCTCATGGTTTTCTAGTTTTTTAAAATATTGTTGCCAATACTTTTACTTTCCAAAAAGTAACACATTAGACCTCTAATGTTATATCCACTCAATAAATGAGCAATATACTCAACTTTCACCACAGTCACAGTTTTCAGACACAATTATTTTAAAGTTTTTGTTCATATTCTTTAAACTTTATAATGCTAAATAATATATTTTAACCTTATATTTTTTGTTTTATAAACTATAGGCAACAAGATTCTCACTTTCAAACTCCCTTCTTTTTGTAATTAAAAAAATAGTATCAGTTCTTCTTTTGTTTACTTCTAGATTTTAAAATATTATAATTTTTCTCCTGATTCCTCATCTATAAACTTAATGGAGTCTCTTGATTCTCTACCACTTAAGACAAAATGGGGTTAAAACCCATGGTATCAAATTTTATAGTCACATTTACTCTGTACACGTAAGTAAGTCTTCTGGGCCTTGTCTATGGATTTATCCTATGAACTGAAAACTGATATAATGAACAAAGTTTTAGTAACATAATTATACAAATACAATTTGTTGTATACCAGGTTAGGTCACTTATAGGAAACTAAAATCTTAGTTCACTAGGCTTAGCCTTTTGAATAAAGGTATTCCAAATATCAAGGTACTTAACATTATGACACTTCTTAGTTTTCTACATATTCTGAGCATTATCTTTTATTTACACCTACAGTATTTGTTTCCCAAGGCTTTTTGATTGTCTTTTATTTTGTTCAGTTTACAAAAGAAAGATATGGCTTCTTGCCAAACCACAAATATAGTTCAGATTTGACTCTGTTGGAAACAATTCTAACCATTCTTCTTAATATAAATTCTTACTTTCTGTTCTCACTTGACCTGATTATTTCTAGGCCTCTATACTTAGGATAGTCTGTGCTTTCATTTTATTAAACTCTTCAGTTTTACTGTTTTTAAAACAACTTTATTGAAATATAATTCATATGCCATAATATTCACCCATTTAAAGTGTACAATTCAGTAGTTTTGAATATGTTCAGAAATGTGTACCATCATCACACTGTCACCAGAATCTAATGTTCAAATCTTTATATCACCCCTAAAAGAAGCGTTATAAAGTGCCTATTAGCAGACACTCCCATAACTTATTCTCTCTAGCCCTAGGCAGTCTCAAATCTATTTTCTGTCTCTGTAAGTTTGCCAATTCTGGGCATTTCATACAAATCCAATCGTTTTATGTGATATTTTGTGGCTGACTTCTGTCACTTAGCATGTTTTTAAGGTTCATCCATGTTGCAATTGATATTAGTACTTCATTTCTTTATTGAAGTGCTGATAATACAATAATATGCCATTGTATGGATATTCACTTATTTCTGGCTTTCCAATGTTGTTTCATAATTAACCATATACATCTATTTTTATACTAGTTCTACAGTATATTGATTCCAGCAGCTTTCTAGTAAGTTTTGAAATTGGAAAATATGAGCCCTTTAACTTTGTTCTTTTTTTTCCAAAATTGTTTTGGATAGTCTGGCTTTCTTGCATTTCCATTTGCATTTCATAATTAACTCGTCAATTTTTGAAAAAAAAAGTCAGCTGGTATTTTGATATAAATTGTGTTAAAACTGTAGATTAATTTAATATTGTCTTACAATCCATAAATATGTCTTTTATCTAGATTTTCTTCAATTCTTTTCCACAATGTTTCATACTTTATAAAACTATAAATATTTCACTTTTTTATTAAATTTATTCTTAAATATTTTATTATTTTGGTACTATTGTAAATAGTTGCTCTCTTAATGTTGCTCTCTTAATTTTATTTTTGAATTGTTTATTGCCAACATATAAAAGTACAATTATTTTGTATATTGATCTTGCATCCTTAACCTTTCTATACTTGTTTATTGCTTCTAGTATGTTCTTTAAGTATTCCTTAGGATATTCTATATAAATGAACAGGCATCTATGGATGGAGATAGTTTTACCTCTTCTTTCTAGTCTAGATATCTTTCCTTTCTTTTCTTGCCTAATTGCCCTGCCTATAACTTATATTGAGACGTTGACTAGAAGAGTGACTCTTATTCACTTAATCATTCAGTCTTTTGTCACTGAATATGATATTAGCTGTGGGGTTGTTTTTGTTTCCTTGATGTTGTTGTTGTTGTTTGGTAAATAGTCTTTATCAGATTGAGTAAATTCCCTGTAATTTCTAGTTCTTTGAGTGGTTTTATCTTTTTTTGGTGTTGAATTTTGTCACATAACTTTTCTATGTCTATCAAGATGATAATGAGGATTTTTTGTCCTTTAGTTTGTTATTATGCTATATTACACCATTGTTTTCCAGATGATAATCCAATTTTGAAATGTGTATTAGATATATCCCACTTGGTCATGGTGTATAATCTTTTTTACAGGTTGCTGGATTTGTTTTGGTAGTACTTTGCCTCTATATTGATAAGGGACATTGGTCTGTAGTTTTCTTGTGATGTCTGTTTTTAGCATAAGGGTCTTAATGTCTCATAGAATGAGTTGAGAAATATTCCCTCTATTTATAT
>NW_006286246.1:1188616-1214136 GCF_000327345.1 Myotis davidii | reverse complement strand
GGTAAAGAATTGGTATTGATTCTTCTTTAAATGTTTGTTAGAATTAACCAGCGAGGCCATCTAGAAGCTGAGCTTTGTGGGAAGTTTTAAAATTATGAAGTCAATCTCTTGTTATATGATTACACAACAAGTCCATTCAAAGTCCTTTTCTTTTAACACAAACGTTTCTAGAGATGTTTCCCTTAGGCAGCTCCTAAGCTACCTGTGTTTCATTGACCTGGAGCTTCCAATGCCTCCTACCTTCACTGAGCACTTCTTACCTAGCGGGAGGGACTGCCTCCCACACTCCTCAGTCATTACTACATACAACTGTGAAGGACGCTGGAGACCCTCACATTGTAATGGGTTGGGATATCATGCTTAATTGAATAGCCAATGCCTGCTATTTCTATTGTTTTAGAACCACACACACACAAATCTCGGTCAGCTATTTCTTCCTGTAACTCTTCAGTTTTTGCTTGTTATTTAAAACTAGAGGCCCGATGCACGAAATTCATGCAAAAGTAGGCCTTCCTTCTCCTGGCTGTGGGCAACGGCTTCCCTCTGGCACCCGAGACCCGGGCTTCCCTCACAGCCCCAGCTTCATCTGTAAGGTCATTCAGAAGGATGTCCAGTCTAATTAGCATATTATGCATTTATTATTATAGATGTTGTCATAAGGGAAGTATGACTGTATGGGAGAAGAATTAGAACCTGAAAGTGCATGACTTTCCTATTCTGATTGAAGAGGTTTGGTGAATGTGGGTAAGAAAGAACCTAAGTTTAACTACTCATTAAAAGCTAACTTGTTATATGTTCAAAAGATTAGGAATGGTCTACTGTGGATTCTTGTCCAGATTAAAATAGAACTCTCATGATGCAGATTTTTAGCAGAAAAACAGATGATAATCAGGCTATAAATGCTAAGGACATTGGCAGAAGGGGAAGTATGATGAGTTTTCATTGTCTGAATGTTTAGACAGATGTTGTATACTAAATCTTCACTTTCAGAAGTATCAGAGCCATGGAAAACTTTTTTTTTTGCAGCAAAATATGCAAACTGGAATGGTAGATGATGTGACCTGAATGTATTTCTGGATACATGCTTGATAGACAGACAGGCAGAACACATGTGCTCATCCATTCTGAACTCATTAACAAAGCAGAAACATTAGTAAAATATGTCTTTGGCTGGTTTCTGGAATGGAAGAGGGAACAATTAAGCTGTAAGACACTCCAGGGTGGGTATTATGACCTAATAATGACATGCCCTGGTAGTTTTCACTGAGTGCCATTAACTGCAAAGGCATATCATTGCTCGCCCATAATATGCACCCTGGAGAGTCTTATCGGGAGGATATAAATGTTAATTCCTAAGGAAACTCACTCAGCAGAAGAAACCATTGCTCTACGATGGGGAGCATGTCACAATCTCCATGTTGAGTTCAGGTTTTTGAGGCAGACGGGGTCAAACTCATTATGCATTTATCTAGCAGGAAGCAGTGCGATCAGATCTATAAGAGCAGGCAAGAGTCAGGAGGCAGAGTGTCTTGCATTCCATCTCCATTGATCTGTCCTCATGCTTGTTGCTCCAACACTCATATTCGCAGCTTCCCCTCTCATCAGTAGGCTGATGATCCTACCAGCTTATCTTATAGTGCATTTGGGAAGTCAGATGAGATAAAAATATTTTAAAAGCCTTTATAATACAGTATGAGCTGCTCAACAAATATAAAGGGTAAGGCAAAAGTAGGTATACAGTTGTTCCTATGGAAAATAATACAATAATCTATAGTAATAAAAGTGTAATATGCTAATTAGACCAGACAGCTGAATGACCTTCCAGATGTCCTTCTGGGCAACCTTCTGGACAAAGCCGGGGCTGCTAGGGCCAAGGCAAGCCGCAGCGGCTGTGAGGACTGAACCCCTTGCAAGAATTTCATGCATCAGGCTTCTAGTTAATGAATAATAATATAAGAATAAGCTCTGTTTAGTGTACTTACAACTGTGAACTTACTTTTGACCCGCCTGGTATAATAGGCCATAATAAGTAGTACACAACTTAAGAGAATTTAAGAGTCCAATGTGGCATGGACGAAGGTTTTATGTCTACGGCAGAATTTGGTGGGTACAAAGTTTTGGCCCTGAGTTTTTTCTGTTCAAGTTTGTCTTTGCAATTGGAACTCACTCCCTGGGGTTAGTGCTAGCCTTCCTATTGACATTAAACCTTCCTTCTCAGCAAGACACAATAAAGAGTTCAAGACCACCACACCGGCATCTGTGAGCAGAAAGACAGTACAGAATTGCTGTTTCCCTTGAAACATGTCCCTGGAGACCAAGGGTGAATATTCTGGTCAAACTAAATCTCTACGTCAACTCTGCAGCTGAGTTTTTGCTTTTCTCACTTATCTAAATATTTGTTTCACTATGAAGGAATTACCTCATTTTGATAACATTGGGAATATAAGTCTGTCTCTTTTAAGAGATTTTAATGAACATTGGCCCAGCGTGGGTAGAGGTTACAGAACAATATGCCTATATTTTGTAAGGTCTCCCCATTTCCTTGCTTGTGTGGGCTGTGTACATGGCATGAAGAAAACAATTACAATGTTTGTTTTGATCTATACAGCCTTGGTGATATCACTGATAGCAACCAAATCAGCAGCACCAACATTTACAGAAGATAAATAATAATATCTAAAGCTTATGTGCACATTATGTGAGCACAACAAATATAAGATTATTATATATCTGAATCCCTGATAAATATATACACAGAGATAAATGTGAAGGGTTGTCCATTGTTTGCTTCTCTGAAATACATAAAACAGGTGTTATGTTAATGGATAAGAATTTGTCTTGGGTCCTAACTGGTTTGGCTCAGTGGATAGAGCGTCGGCCTGTAGACTCAAAGCTCCCAGGTTCGATTCTAGTCAAGGGCATGTACCCTGGTTGCAGGCACATCCCCAGTAGGGAGTGTGCAGGAGGCAGCTGATTGATGTTTCTCTCTCATCGATGTTTCTAACTCTCTATCCCTCTCTTTTCCTGTCTGTAAAAATCAATAAAATATATATTTTTTAAAAAAGAATTTGTCTTGGTGTGGATGATGGTGTTTTCAACTTTGGGATGATGAAGTAACTTTATTTGATGTTTTCCCCTGGATCAGTTGTCTTTCCCTATCCTCTGAGCGCCATGCCACCTTATTTCTTCCCAGCTATTTTGCAAATTCCCCAATTAGAGTAACAGGATGAGGCAGTGTGAACAGATCAGTGCAAATTTATGGCCACCACTGAAAACAAAACAAAATTTTAAAAAAACAACACAAAAAACAAAACAGAAATAACCAAAAGCCTAACTCACCAGCACTATCCTCCTGAAGTTTGTTTTGTTTTGCATCTACCTACACTTATTCAGTTCAGGGAGCAAAGGAATAAGTGGGACAGGGCTGATACCTGAAGCCTATCAGTGTGAGCAGAGGAGGAAATGTCAAATGGGGAGGCGGCTCTAAGGTTAGGTGGGCGAATGCCTGATGGAGGAACGAGGTGTAAGATGCCTGGGAAGAACCATGACGTAAAAATCACTAGAAAGGAGGCTGTTTTGTTTGCTGTTTTGTTTTTTCTTTCCCTGTTGAAGGCACAATATAAAGGAAGACTCAGTAGTACTTAATAGCTACATTCGACTGAAGCAGAGGGGTCGAGGTACAAAGAGGAAGCCCAGAGAAGGATAGTGGGACACATTTAGTGTATTATTTCAAAAGACGTTTTTGTGTATGAAAGCATATGGGAGTCAATGGGATTGAGGAAAATAGCATGGCTTTTGCTTTCCAGGACTTTGCTGTCTATTAGAGATGAGCTAGGCCCGTGGTCGGCAAACTGCGGCTCGCGAGCCACATGCGGCTCTTTGGCCCCTTGAGTGTGGTTATTCCTAAGCCTTAGGAGTACCCTAATTAAGTCAATAACAATGTACCTACCTGTATAGTTTAAGTTGAAAAAATTTGGCTCTCAAAAGAAATTTCAATCGTTGTACTGTTGATATTTGGCTCTGTTGACCAATGAGTTTGCCGACCACTGAGCTAGGCCATAATAAAAACATTGATATAACATAAATTGAGCCAGTGACATGGAGGTTGAGAAGAATAAGAATTGAATGATGTGGTGGGGCTCCCTGGAGGCTGGGTAGGGGTGACATTATGGAGCAATTACAAGGGGAGCTTCCAGAAAGAGGCATCCACATCTCAGGTTGGGGTTGGCTGAAACACAGTTGTCCTGGTGCATCAGGAAAAAATGAGAAATGACAATGAACATATACAATGGAAGAGGTAACAGAGAGGGTTCCAACAGAGAGGCTGAAAATGTCAGGTGGAAATGTCCCTATGACAAGAACTCAGGAGTGGGTACTGATTGAACTCGTCGGCAGGTAATCAGCACCAGGTAAGCCTGATGGAGGGGACACTGATGAGTATAAGAGCCTTTGTAGACCCAGGTGGGTTATGATACTGAAAAGACTTAAAATATGAAAGCATAGCCTGGCCAGCATGGCTCAGTGGTTGAGCATCGACTTATGAGCTACGAGGTTACAGGCTCGATTCCCGGTCGGGGCACATGCCCTGGTTGTGGGCTGGATCCCCAATGTAGGATGTTCAAGAGGTAGGATGTTCAATGATTCTCTCTCATCATTAATGTTTCTATTTCTCTCTCTTCTTTCCCCTCTAAAATAAATAAAAATATATTTTTTAAGAGAGATGAAAACATAAATCCAATTCCTAAGTCTAGAATAGACAATGGCAAAGCTGGGTTTTAATCTAATTATTATTTTTATTTTTCTGTGATGCCCAGAGATGAGAAACGTGAGCTTAGTGAGGTGACAGACAGTTATAGTGGGGCTAATGGATGGGTTGAGAGTATCGGGTACATGGTTTCTCCTGGTAGCTGAAATGAACCTAAAATGTAATGATTTGTTTTCTCAGTCTTATCAAAATATCCCTATTAAAACATCTCTCTATCAAAATAATCATATTAAAACATCAGGTTCCCCAGCATGGGACTATGGCAAAAGCTCTGTTGTAGCTGGAATGAAGATTTATGGCAAAAATAGCAATGTTGACATAATCTGAAATCTCAGAGTGTTAGCTGGATTAATGTAAATCCCTCTTGCCGGGTGACAGTGGTCCACGCCCAGGAGCAGAGCTGAGGTTCCCTGTGGGTTCCAAACCCAAAGCTCCAGTTATAAGCCACTGGTGACAGTGGTTGGGGGTACATAGCCTAACACCCAGGCAAAACCCTGGGAAGGGTGCATTCAGGATGGGCATTGAAAAATAGCAAGCGTTTATCCCCTTAAGGAAGCTTTGAGATAAAACAGAAAAATAAACATAAATTTATATTTATGTTCTTATCACTACAACTCTTAGGTTTTAAGGCAGTATAAGGATGCAAAAAGACAACAGCATTTGTTTCTACCACAAATTTTTGCCTTCTAGAATCATGTTAAACTAAGGAAGGAAAAGTATTTACTTTATGAAAAAGGGTTAATGCTCACAGTATATAGAGAGATCAAATGAATTGGTAAAAACATACAAGGTCTCAAAAATTAATTGTCCAGTAACAGCACAAATATACGCTGAGTGCTCTCTCTGCCTGGGAACAGTGCTGAGCTCAGCTACAGAGTGGAAAGGAAGACTGACAGGGCCCATGACCTTTTGAAATTTATAACTTTAGCCAGAAAATTACATAAACAGATAGTTTACCAAAGAAGAAATTCAATAAACAAAATATTAAAAGTGTGTATTTCCTAATACTAAAATATAAATATTCATATAGTAAAAAGGCATAGTTTTTTTGAGCCAACAATTTGTAGTAAAAATAGTTTACTCGCCGAAACCGGTTTGGCTCAGTGGATAGAGCGTCGGCCTGCGGACTGAAGGGTCCTGGGTTTGATTCCGGTCAAGGGCATGTACCTGGGTTGTGGGCATATCCCCAGTGGGGGATGTGCAGGAGGCAGCTGGTTGATGATTCTCTCTCATCGATGTTTCTGGCTCTCTCTCCCTCTCCCTTCCTCTCTGTGAAAAAAAGCAATAAAATATTTAAAAAAAAATAGTTTACTCGTTATTATTGGTGGCCTTGAAATTGGTATAACCTTTATGGAAAACAATTTGACAATGTACATCAAAAACCCATAACAATGTTATAGCTCTGGCTTAATTCACTTTTAGAAAGTTATCCAAAGGTAACAAAACCAAAGGAGGACGTTATACATGGAACTACTAATTGCTTCATTATTTAGAGTAGTTGGAGATTAGCAACAACCAAAATGTCTAACCATAATTAAAGAATGGTTAACTGAATTATGGCACATCTGCTGGGTGGGAAATTACGCGACTATTAAAATGAAAACTACAAAGATTATGTGGCCAAATGGAAAGGGATCATAGTTAGAAAGCAAAAATATATGTAAAGACCTTTTTATGAAAATACATTCAAATATACAACAGTAAAAGAGAAAAGACTATATAAAATTGAAATAATTATACTAGAAAAATAGAATGACATCATTTTATTCAATTATTTTTTTCAACAAATGAATATGGATAGAGATTCAACAACTTCTGTGAAAGAGCCACATCAGATAAAGGAAGTATGGGTTCACCAACATGACATAAATAATCAGCTTGGCTCAATCACAGGTTATGAACAGGCAAATAGAATAGGATAATCTATAATATTACATTGACTTCAAATTACCAAGAGCCTTCCGACTCTGGCTAAGAAATGTTGATGTCATTACCTAGAAACAATTAAAAGTATAGTTTTGTGAAAGCAAATGATAGGATGAGAACTGTAAGCCAGAAAAGTCAATTTGGCCAGCACTGGAGAAGGAATTGAAGGAATAGAAACTCGAGGCTAGGAAACCGGAGGCAAGGCCACGGCAATCATCTAGATGGCTGAGATTGGGACCTCGGGATGGGAGATGGACACTGAGATCACTATGAGGTGACATGTAAGGGAATTGACAAGCGAGGTCACGATTGGACATGGGCTTTTGAAACTGGGCGACAGGGAGATGGCAGTGGCATGAGTGGATAGAGATATAGGGAACAAATGCAGTGCCACCAGCTTCAAATACACAGTGTGAGATAGGTCATTAAAATACCTTTCACAAGTGATTCACCCAGGGACTTGTGACATTTTATTGGTAACATTGAGCAGAGATGCCCTTGTTGCAAAGGGAAGGCGGAGCCAAACTGTAGGTGCCCCTGAACCCCATCAGAAACCTTCCAATCACGGTGTAGCTCATTTTCAGAAATGCACAATATAGACCCTGCGTATTCTGTGACGTGGGCTCAGTGGTGCTCCCTACTGCCTTTTTGAATATGGCATCTCCGTTTCCATGGTTTCTAGCACCTCGCCTTTTCTCTCCTGTACTAAGCTCCGCTGGGCCTTTCGGTGGGGAGCCATATTTTAGTTTAACCTCAGCTAAGTGCTGCACTGAGATCGAACCCCGGGAAGCTCAACGTGGATCTCCCAGACCCACTGAGTCAGAATCCTCGAGGAAGAGGCTTGATGGTTTGACCTGGTCAAACCCAGGTTCCCGGACTCCTAGTTCAGTGCTCTTTCCATTCAACTCCCGATAGCACGGATATCTGTCACTGGAAGTAGAAATGGACAAAGTGGCCTTGGGGGCATTTCCTTTTCTTTTTTCCTTTAATAATAACAAACAGTATTGCACAGGTACTCATAAAATGTTAATTACTCTCCCCTTCAACATCAGCCTGAGTGTTAAGCTATTAGCTTGAAGCGTTACACATTTCAACAATAAAAAGCCATTTCCTTTTCAATATACCTTTAATTTTTTATTCCTTATAAATATTCAATGGAATATTTCCACTTGTGGTATAAGTTTGCTAATTTACTGTAAGTTGATTCTATTCCATGGAAATGTCACTGGGGTGGCCCTGCTGGGCTGCAATGGAAAGTCTCAGTTCTGATTTTTGAGCCCATAGTTCTGCATAGGATGCAACAGCTATTCGCTTCCTCTGGGCATTTGAGAATAACTGCAGCTTGAAGAGTAATCAGAAAAGACTCCTCTTTGAAAATAGAAGCTATCCTGAAGGTAGGATTCATATTTTTAAAACATAAAGAACTTATCTCTGATGAGATGATTACCTATAATTCATATTTTATTGGTAACCCAGCATGGAACAGTCTTTCATTAAATAAAGCTACGGCATGTTGGTAGATTAAAGACCCAACATTGGCATTGTATTTCCCTAGTCAATTACATGAGGCTGCGACCAGCAGAGCATTTGTGAGACTGTGTGTTAAAGATCTGCTTGCATATAGTCACATCATCCCCATGAACCCTCAAATAGGGATTAGAAAAACACAAGTGGCATTAATGACGACAACAGAGTCTCATCTTGAGAGGCAAGTGGCCAGTCAGCTGACAGCTAACTGTGAGCCCAGGAAAGACATCCCACACCCTTCAAGAGAGAGGTTGCAGAGCCTGATAGAAAGTTAGAAAATCAGATCTCAGGAGTCTGCCATGAGTTTGGAAACAACAGGCTTTATCTCCTCCAGCAGGTAAACCTACACCAAAAATGACAGAGTTCTCTTAAACGCCTCCCAGTGGAGAGGCAAAGCTCAATTTGTGACTCATCAGATTGCCTCATAATCCACTTCAGAAGTTAATAAAATATTTGGGGGCACACATAAACATCGCCCTGGAGCCCAGGGAGCATTGGTCAAAGATGAACTCATATTGACTTTGCTGAGATCAAACACTTCAGAAACGCCAGAGACCCTCGGCCCTCATGACATCAGTCAAAAGTCCAACAGTAACAGGCCATGCAACCCCAGGCACCCAGAGACCCGGTGACATGGGATGTGAGTTGAATCTAAGAACAAATGGGGTAGGGCGCCAGCTGTCCCTTGGGGGAATAGCCACCTCCTGGCTTCTCTCATTGTACACCAGGATTTTAAAGGGTGTCGCAGAATTCACGCAAGATTTGAATTTTGCGTGAGCATTAACAACAACAACAAAAACAACAAAAATAAAAGCCTAATTTTCCTTGGTTTATTGAATCAGATTCTAATATCTGTTGCCCTTTGATTTCAATCCCTTCAATTTGATAAGCATTACCAAGTACCAATGATGGCCCAGGCGCAGGAACAATGAAGACCGATGAAGACCAAGGCTTTGCCTATGTGCCAGCAGAGCTGCGGAGGCCGTTTACCCGATGTGCTATTCCATACATAACCCTATATTATATACTTTATGAATCAATACAAAATTTACAATTTTAAATTATAAACCTGTGTTTTCTATCAAAATTACTTCTTGCATGAATTTTGGGACACCCTTTAGGCTCCTAGGGAAGATCTACGCAGGACCCCAGTCAGGTGCCGGGAACATAGGTGAACAGAGAGGGGGTGAGCCGGCTGGGGTGCACAATCATACACATGCTGGGACTGCAGGAAGGTTAATATGGTCTTTGGGGATGGGGAGGAGACAAAGCCACAGACGTGCACTTTAAAAATCCTCTGTAGGTTTTAATATGATAAGGTTAACCCTCTCCCCACACCTCTCTACGCTCTCTTGTCCACAAAAATCAGACTTATTTGGGGTAAAATTTATCCTTCAAAGCTCTTTGTCCTTCTTGATTGTAGAGTGCATAGGATGTTTTTCTTTATACTCAAAAAGGAAAATCCCTTTTTATAACCTATTGAAAAAAAAGTACATATTTCCTCATGAATCAGTCCATTAATACTAATGAAAGGTGTCTTCTAAGAGGAATGAAGACTGTGGTTCTCAGTCCTCACTTCCCTCTAAAATTACTCGGGATCAGGAGCTTTTGGGGTGAACCTCAAATACAGGATGTTTTTCAGAAATGACTCTAGGCTTGTGCTAATTGCCACCAGGGCTGAGATTCAGCCAAATAAGGCTGGCTTTCTGCATTTTCATTTAGTACTGAGTGATTTCTTCTCATCATGGCATGCTACTTAGTCAACATGCTCACTCCGCCGTGTTCCATTCAGGAAAGAGAGTGTGGAGGGTGGGTGGCCAGGAGGGCAGCGGCTTCTTCCGTGGAGATGACTCATGGCCATTATTGACTGCTGTCCGATCTACAGTCCCAATCGGATGTGCTCGCCTTCATGGTAAAGCCGCTGCCCTGTTCTTTCTCGGAGCTGCTGTAGTAACAGTAATCTGCCACCTTATTTGAAGGAAAGCAATTGAGACATAAGAAACGAGGCTCAGCTGTAGATGTGCAGATGGCGGCATCTGGGCGAACGGCAAGTTCCACTTCCCTTCCTGTCTTTCTGAAACTGTATTTGCTACGTGTTCTTTTCCCAACAATTCTCTTTTTTACTGGGGAAAAGAGACCGCTTTCTGTGAGATAAACACATACTGGATGAAATCACCTTAAGAGAGGAATGAGTGACTTGGCTATAACTCCATTCCAATACTGCCCAACGGGGGTGTGCCCTTTTTTCCACTGTGGACATGTGTCTATTGCAGAAACAGAGGCACGGGTTTTTGTTGTTGTTGTTGTTTTTTTGGAGCCAGTTATAAGTTTAATCATTAGTATTATTGCTCATTTATCATTCAGTAATTTATGATCCAGTACCATTCTGACGACTACTCTTGTAGAATGATAATTTTGTCAGCTTCAGCTCTAAGTGCTAAGTGCAAGGGCACTTAGCCATGGTGATGAGAAGGCAGCCTGAACCACATACAGATATAAAATAAAGCTTAACCTCGAGCTTGAGGCAGAGGGACCAGATGTACCTGAAGGTCAGGGAACCCCCCCGGAGCTGCCCAGAGCCAGATTTCTGCAGCGAAGCGAGGCGTGTAGGGCAATGTGACGGTGATCACTGTTAACCCCCATAGCACAGCTACGTAACCCGTGACTGCCACTGCCTTCAGGGAAGCCCCCGCCAGCAGAGATAGAGCACCACCTCTGGCTGAGTAGTACCGAGTGGTTCACTTACCCAGTCTACTTGCTGAAACTGATGGGTACAAGGAGACATGTGGCCATATTTAACAGACGGGAACACTGAGCTCAGAGTGGAGAGTGATCTCAAGGCTGCACCCTTGCCAAGCTGCCCAGGCAGGATTCAAGCCCAGCTGTGTCTGAGTCGAGGGCCCAGGCTCTTCATCACCCTGTGCGCCCTGTGCGCTCCGGGGCATTTATCTCGGACACCCTACGATTTCATGGCAGATTCGTTTGGGGGATAAACGAATGACAAGTTATACTATTTGAGATCTGCTGTAACATTCATGAAACTGCTTTAAGGGAAGCCATTTCCATCTTGTTTTGGGATAAACTCCCAGACCCCGAGTTGCAATGGTTGTCTTTCTGTCCGAGGAAGGACACTCCATCATGTGCTGGGCGGCCAAGGTTTCCTGCAGCCAGATCTGAAGGATACTGTGCTAATGAGTTCTGTGAAGAAAGTGTGGGGAATTTGTCCTTTTGTGCTCTGCATATGTCAAAGAATTCAGCATACGTCATTGGAATTAGACGGCTGGGTTGGGACGAAGTAAATGGCATTTACAACTGCTGGTCACATACCTGCCATTTCGTCAAGTGGAATTGGGAAGCGATCATGGCAGATCATCTTTCTTCTTGGTCATTCTCATTCTTCCTGGTATGTTTCTCCCAGATGCCCTTTAATGGCACTTCATATTTTGTTTTATTCTGCACTGCGCCCTGGTTACTACTACCACTTAGCGACTCTCTGTAGACAGTCTTTCTGCATGTCTTTCTCTTGGTCTGTCTGTCTCTCTACAGCTCTCTTTCTGAATTATAAGCCCTTCACACCATAATATTTTGTTTATTTTTGTTTTGTTTAATTCTACTATTGAAATCTTCATATACTTTGAGATTTCTTTCCTATTATTCTTTGGGTTTTTGGACTATTTCATGTTTGCACACTTTTTTTCCCCTGTCATTTTCTCATACATGACACTATACTATTACCCTCTCCCCATGGCCTGTAGCTCACTTTTTACGGTGAACTTCATGTCCAGAATAAAGTTACATGGAGACTCCTGGACAGTAAGCCCTGTGAGGGTAGGACTGGCATGCTCACCACTGGGTGCTAAGTGTCTGTGCACTGCCTGACCACAATTCAGGAACAGTGATTGGACGAGGAAGTGCTCATGAAGTATGCACGCAATTTGAATATAAAACAAAATTGTTCTCATGGTAACTCATCATATCAAAGTGCTTTGGGAAATTTAAAAAGATAGCTTCTAAGATTAATTTTGAACAATTGGAGTATCATTAGAAAATGTGTTTAGTCTTTAGCCAAAATAGTTTAAAAAGGATATCACTTGCTTTTAGTGTGTAAGTTTTGGCTAAGTTGTTTTTGAGTAGCAAACTATTTCAAGCAACCTGCTTAAAAACATTTATCTTATTTAATTTGGATATGAAAAAAGACTTTCTTTTAAATGTCATTTTAAAAACTGAATTGATTAAAATATACAGCAAAGAAAAATAATATCTAAGATATCCAGAGATCTCCCAAACCAGATTTAACAAATATCATCATACTTTCTTCAAATTGGTTTTTTTTTTTAAGTAAAGCATTTTATATAGCTAAAGCTCTATCCAATTATTTCACTTTATTCTCAGTGGGAGCTTACATTCTGAAGCTGTAAAATACATCCTCTTTCATATTTTGTACTTCAGTTTTTGTATGCCATATATAGGACACAGTACTGTTCTGCCTGAAAATTGTACAAAAATAGTATCAGACTCTACATTTTCTTTACAGCTTACCTTTTTACTCAATATTCCAGCTACTTAGCCGTGTTAACATATTTAGATATATAGTTCACTTATTTTACTTGCGTATAGTAATTCATTTTATGAATAAACCAAAGAGTATTCACTTAATTTTGAGATTTTTCACTACTGCAATGTTGTCATGAAAATCTTGTATAGCTTGCTTATTTATTTAATTATTCAATTATGTTAGCATCCACATTTAAGGTAGAATTACTTGGTCCTAAAATATGATGTATTTAACTTTACAAGATTCATCTTGTTTTATTTATATTCTTTTTTCCTAAGTTACCTTCTATTTCACTTACTCTAGGAGTTATGCTGAAATTTTAAATCTACCAACTTGAATTTAAAATTTTAATTTAAGCAATATGTTAACTAAGCTGAACAATACAAAGTCTTCAGACACTTTTAATTCAAACTGCTCTTTTTTAAAATGTTGATTTTGGGTATTTCAATTCTATTCTGCTTATTAACTCCCAAAGGTAATCATTAACAATCAATCACTCAATATTTAGATATTTAATTTGGATATTTAATTTGGTACATGCATACCGAATTTCTACGTTCAATATTTTTTCTGAAATACTACTTTAACTCCTCATTTCTTTTCTTTACTTTTGGTAAAGAACTTTAGGCAAGAGTCTCACTTTTTTCATCTGAAAAAAAATGGTAACCTCACATTTGAATAATAGTTATGCTAAGTATAGATTCTAGTTTCCCTCAAAGCTTTGAGTACATAATTGCATTTTTTAATCTATGTTTTGTCTGTTGGCATGTCCACAGTTATTCTGCTTTCTATTCCATTGAAGGTAAATTGTCTTATTGCAGGTTATTTTTAGCATTTTTTATGCACTGTTTTGAGATTTAATTTTATTTATCCTAAACAGAACTCATTTTGTTTTTTAAATCTGATCAATCATATTTTTCATTGATTCTGGAAAATGTTTGGCACTGCATCTTTGGAAATTACCTGTCCCCAATTTTCATTGTTATAAACTCTCATTAGATTTTGAACTTTTAATTCTATGTTTCATATCCTTGACCCCCCTCTTCAATAGTGTCTATATTTTCTCTTGCATCCTCTATTTTAGGTAATGACCTCAAATTTATCTTCCAGTTCAGCAATTCTTTCTTTAATTGTATCTAATCTGTATTTTAGTGACTGAAATGGCAATTCTTTATATTTGCTGGTGGGAGTTTAAATTGATATGACTTCTCTGCCAGGCTATATATATATGTTTTTTTTCTATAATGTTTAAATCATGCAAATAATATTTTAGAAGTTTTTCTAAGGTACTCATTGAACAAGTTACTCATTGTAATATTATCACAGCAGCATTTATTTTAGTGTTTCTAACCATGGAAAATGGAAAATGTCTATCAGGGAATGGGTAATAAGCTATTCACTGTCCATAACATGAAATACCATTTAGACAATGATGTTACTGAAATAAATATTATGAAAAAGATTTAATATATTTTAAGTAGGGGAAAGCATATTAAGAGGAATATACATAATACAAGCATGGTTTTGTGAAAGGAAAATATTAGCAAATAGAAAATTATCTTAGAATATAAATCATCATGCTAACAGTGATCATTTCTGGTTGGTGGGAAAAATAATAATTTGTATTGTCTTTTTTTCAGTCATTAAAATTTTATATAATACTTTAAAATCCTTTATAATAATAAAAGAAAGCAAATTTGTTTTATGGAATTTATGTTTTGATAGGTCACAGAATAATTTTAAGCAAATAGAAGGTCAAACTCATTGAAATGTTAAGAAGAGAATGTAACAATTAATGAATCATGTGGTACAATTTCAGTGCAGGTAAAGATACTCAATTTGAAAGGATGAAAATAAGATTTATTATGAAGGAAGACCTAGACTCCAATTGATCATGTGGAGGAGGAAGACCAACCAAAAGATTCCAAAGTTTTGTAACTGGGAGAACAATGGTACTAGAAACTACGAACAATAGAATTATATTTGTGGACATACAGAGCTAAGAAACAATCCCCCATTCTACCTTACCCTTAAGGATCTACTCTCCTGTGAAAATCTGTTCAAAGAGCCAACTGGCTTTCCTCTGTGTTATCCTTTGATGACTAAAAAAGAAAAACCAAAACAAATGATTCATTCATTCAGCAAAAAAATTCATTGAGCACTAATTCTATGACATATACTGTTAGGTCCTAGTGATGTATTTATGAACAAACATTCTAACATTACTAATAAAGCTGTAATCTATTCATGAAATATTTGACTGTCCTCTTTTGTTCAATCTTTATCCTTCAGTTCCACCGAATTATTTTAAAACGGATTTTTTGGGGGAAATCTTCTTTTACCACCAATAACTCCTTATTAGGTTCTGTTTCTAATGTTGAGTATAGTCAGCTAGTAGTGGCTGCCTGAAACTTTATGTGAAAATGGTATCTTGGCTCAATGGGAAATGATGCCATACTTGATTAGTGATGTCTGGCAAGACCTCTGGAGGGAGAAGCGTCAGCAACTGTACTATATGTGCTGCCTGTCATCCCATCGCCTCCAGCCAACCGTAGCCCCAGATTACTTTTATTAATGATTATGCTTTCAAAGCACGACCTAAAAATATTTCCTCCTCCCAGAGTACTGTACCCATATTAAAGATAATACAGACTTAATACAAATAGACTGAGAAATACTGTGTTTGTACTTTATTTTCTGATGGAATTTAAGAACCCAAACTTCTTAAGAGCTAGAGTGCTTAGTATTATGCCCTTTCTCTGTGAGAATGGAAAGGGATAATGGACAAGAATCTATGTATCATATAAATGTTCTACCGATCTCTGAGGTTGTTTTGTCTGGTCATGGATAGTGGAGGCTTTGAAACACGGGTCTAGGTTAGGACCCCTGATTATTCTTCCATTTTTCTCACCCTCCTGGGCTTGACCTGGTTTCAGGCAGGACAGCTGTCACTGTTGCAGGCATCCCGGCCTCCTTCCCTTCCAGTGAGTAGGCTGCTATTGATTCAAATTGCCTCCAGGCTGAAGCTGGTAGAGATGAAATAGCTGAAGTGCATGTGTGTGTGTGTGTGTGTGTGCGCACGCGCATGTGTTTGTGTGTCAGTGCGTGTGTGTCAGTGCATGTGTGTGCGCTCATGTGTGTAGATGGAAAGTATTCTAAGCTTTCTTCAAGAAAGTATCATTAAAGTAAGTCCATTTTTTTGCTATTGTAGTAAGATACATCAAGTATAATCATTGGGAGAGAGTGGGAAACTGAACCCCCTGCTTACTATCTTTGCAAGTTTATGTGAATCTGTAATTATTTCAAAACAGAAAGTTAAAAATAACTACATAAATAAAAACTCTTTAAACATTTGCACATTCAACTACAAGAATCCCAAGGAGAAAAGTAAGAGCTCTCAAGAAGAGAGACTGGTCTGCAGTGACCTGCTGCAGTGGGAGCCCCTGATACAGGCAGAGACACATCCCAACCTTCTGATTTTAGGCTGAAAATGTAAAAGGCTTCAAAGACAAAGGCTGGGCATGTCAACCAATGTTTTCCATTTTAATTGACTAATGTGAAAATGTCATTTTGCCTACAGTCTTTTTCTGAAGAAAATAGCTCTTGATCTCAATGGCGAGCTTCGATGATACTCAATTTCCTTTTTCAGAGTGTGAAGGACTTATGAAACCTTCACTAGCGAGGTTACTTAGAAAATCTGCATTCCTCTTCACTTCCACATGTCTCACGAAAATCTCCTGAAAGCTGAAGTGATAGTTCACTTATTGCAAAATGCATATACATTTTTATTTCCATAAACCTCAGAATGTTTGAATACTGATTAGGACCAAAAGCCACTGTCCTCAATTCTTTCATTTGGATGGTACAGGTATCAGATTCTCAAGCAAAACATTTATTTCTCCTCCTCCTTTTTTCTCTATTACATTATATGCTATTTTGAAAGCATTACAAGTATTCAACTCTCCAGTGATCCTCAACTATTGGTAACGGTAATGTTTATTGAGGACTTACTAAGAACCAAGCATTGTGCCAAGCACTTAACAAGGCTTGTCTCCTTTAACCTTCACAGCCATACTTTGAGGAAGGTGCTGTCTTATTCTCATTGAACATTGCTGTAGCTCAGGTGTTGAGAACTTAAATATCTTCCCAAGGCTACAGAGCCAGTCAGTAGAGGAGCCTTTCCCATGTAACCATTATTATCTGCTCCCTACTCTTAGGTGATTACTTTAAAAGTTATTGTAAGTTTTGCCCGGTCAGAATGGCTTGCTTGGTTGATTGCTGTCCTGTGCACCAAAGAGTTGCCGGTGGTGCGAGTTCAATTCCCAGCCAGGACACACACCTAGGTTGTGGGTTTGATCCCTAGTAGGGCATGTATGAAAGGCAACTGAATCATCTCTTTCTCTCATTCTCTCTCCTCTCTCTCTCTCTCTCAGCATGTCCTTGGATGAGGATTAAAATCTTATATAATAAAAGGCTACTATGCAAATTGACCGAACGGTGGAATGACCAGTCGCTATGATGCACACTGACCACCAGGGGGCAGATGCTCAACACGGGAGATGCCCGCTGCTGCCTCTGCTTTGGGCCAGGACCTCACCACTGGCCTTCCAATCAATCTAGGTAATTCACAAGCCCCCAACACCTGCTCCTATAACTGTAGGTCTTCTTGGTTGAGTGCAGTGTTCACCCTCACCACAGTGATCTCCTCGTGAGAGGCATAGACTCCCTCCTCAATGCCTGAATGAATGCTGAATAAGAAGAGAGTTAAGTTAGAGTAAGAAAAAAATCTATAATAATAAAAGGGTAATATGCTAATTAGACCAGACGTCCTTCCAGACATCATTCCAGATGTCCTTCTGGACAAAGCCGGAGCTGAAGGGAAGCTGCCTGGGTCCCGGGTACCTGCCTGTGGGTCTGGAGGGAAGCCCAGGTCCGGGGTGCCAGAGGGAAACCAGTGCTGGCAGCTGGAAGAAGGAAGGCCTACTCTTGCACGAATTTTCGTGCATCGGGCCTCTAGTAACCTTATATTTCCAGATGCTGATTCCAGTATGTCCTAGTTCTGATTCTTAAAATATTTACTTGAGAATCCCAAGGACTGACTTCTCCACGACACTTCTAGGACTCTCTGCAGCTCATTCTCTGGAAGCACGGGAGTACCCAAATTGCTTGAGTTTTCCTGGAAATGTCCATTTCCAGCCCCATGCAAACCCATGGAAAAGCACAGGGGAATAATGTGGAAGAGAAAGGGAAGGGAGAGCCAAACGCACACAAGGCAACCTCTGCTGTGCTCTATGGGCTTTCCTACCCTCAGGTACTCCCATGCCTGGGAGTGTAAAGGCTCTAAGTCGCTGGAGACGTATCCCACTACGTAAGAGGAACTTATACGGAGGGAACTTCTATGGAGAAGGTTCTTCCCACTGGGGTACAGCGGCAGGACGTCCAAAATCAAAGCCTCTTATAAAGTTTTTAACTTGCAAAGACCATAACTACCATAAAGATCCTCTAACTCACCTGAGGCTTTTAAATATCAAACCTAAAGGGATCCACCTTGGTTCAGACTTATTAAGCAGCACCTACTGTCTACCAGAAAAAAAATAGAGGCTTAAAAATAGGCATAACTAGGACAGGCTACTCAGTGAGATTTTAATTGCTTTTTTTTTTTATTTTTTTCCAATTACAGTTTAAATTCAATATTATTTTATATTACTTTCAGGTTAGACAATCATATACTTTACAGGGTTCCCCTAATATTTCCAGTACTCACCTAGCACCATATGTAGTTATTACAATAATACTGACTGTATTTCCTATGTTATCCTTCGCATCCCCATGACTATTTTGTAACTACCAATCTGTACTTCTTCGTCCCTTCACCTTTTTCACCCAGTCTCCCAACCTCCCTCCCATCTAGCAACCATCAGTCTGTTCTCTGTATCTATGAGTCTGTTTCTGAGGTAGAGTAAGACCCTCCTGCAGAGGGTATAGCTTGATCAAATGTAAAATACTCTTTGGACTCAATGTTTTCTCTCATGAATCTATAATAATAAAAGCGTAACATGTTAATTAGACCGGACAGCCAAACGACCTTCCGGACAACCTTCTGGATCAAGCTGGGGTTGCGAGGGCCAAGCCCCTTGCACAAATTTAATGCATCAGGCCTCTAGTATAGGAATAAATCACCCAGAGCCTCGGGGACCAATAGAAACCTGTGTCGGAGCACAGTGAGGAGAATACTGATGCAGAATATCCCACTGAGATCATTAATGAGTAAGTCATATAAGCCAGGGTCTACACTGCTGAAGTCAAGATAGATTATGTCCATTATTTCTCCTCCATCAAGTTGGCCCTGCCATTCTGTCACAGGAGAAGATTAGATCAGTCCAGACCAGTTCATAACAATGCCAGTGACCCGTTCTTCTGTAGATGTTTTCAAATTGATTTTTGGATGATTCATTATGCCATCTTTTCAGTCTAGAAATTAGTAGCTAATAAGTCTTTGGGGTCTCTGTCACTCGCGCTTTTTTTAAAGAAGTATTATAGATTATAGTAACTCCTTCTTGGTGTAGGACATCGCGCTAGGAATTCTTAAAATGGCAGCTATTATGTTTAGGATGACTTTCACTAATCCTTAGAGTTCTTTGATGGCAAGTTGTCAGGACCATAGAGAAAATAGACTGTGCTTATCTACTAACTAACCTGCCATCTCTTTTTATCTGGACTAACATGGTTTCCTGCCCTTCAATCTACACGTTACCATTTCTGTTTGATAATGCCTTGCTCATAACTATTCAAGCCCTCTGTTAAGATCCCCATTATGACCAATGATAGCTATCATGCATCACAGCCATTTCCTGAGGAATTTCATGATTCCAACTAATTATATGAAAACATCAAAGAATGAAATCTTGTATTCACTTATACTCTAGGGAACTTAAAGGTGAAAGAAACTTGCCCCAGAACCTGGGAGTATCCTCTGGATGCCTTGCTCTCTGTAGCTATTTGTGCCGAAATGTATTCTCATCTCCTTTTTCTATGTTTATAAATATTGTGTCCTTTTTAAGAGTCTGTGGGTTGGCTTTCTGCTGTCGTTGTGTGGTGTCAAGAGGTTAGGATCTGAGGTAGACTGTCTGAATTTGAAACTGGCTCCATCTCTTTCTAGTTGTATGATCTTGGGCACATTACTTAATTTACAAAGAATTTTCCCTTTTATAAAATGGAAGGAATCATAGCCCTACCACACAATAGTTGTGTGAATTAAATAAAATATGCAAAAAGTGCTTAGAATAATTTATGCCAGGCACATGGTAAGCATTCACTAAACCCATACTGTCATTTTCATAATGACCATAACCTTGGACAACTACTCACTGATTATCCTATCTAATAAGGAGGGAATATGCTAATTGACTGCCACACCCTCAAAGATAGCAGCACTCACATCCACAAGATGGCTGTGCCCAGTCCCCTCAGCCCCACGGATTCCCCCAGTCCTTTCAGCCCGCTGGGGTGGGGGGTGGGGGGTGGCAGGCATGCCAGAGTTGTCTTCCCCTGATCGCCGGGTCGCCTCCTGACCCTGAGGTCTCCTAGACTGTGAGAGGGGGCAGGCTGGGCTGAGGGACCCCCACTCCAGTGCATGGATTTTCATGCACTGAGCCTTTAGTGTATTATAAGAATCCAAAGAACATTTTTTAGGTGTGTTTGAAATTTATGGCATTTTCTAAGCTTGCGAAGAGGCATCCACTATAAATGAAAGAGCCCTATTATACACACAATAAATATAAACATTAAATTCTGAAGACTATACACTGAATCTGATATTAGACACCACTTTCTCCTTCCCTTGGGGACTATGTAAACGGGGCCCTTCTCTACCACATAGCAATGTGAAGACTCTTTACATGGCCTTCAATAGAAAGAGTAAATTCCTGCTTAGTCTTTCCTGAAAACAAATTCTGCACTGTGTGACACCATGGCACTTCCTGTTCAACCCCATTAAACATCCCTGGGCAGCAGTATCTTGGTGGGTTGCTGCTAAATACTTAATGTCCTTGTAGGCAACCCATTATTCTTAGAAAGGACTGCCCACTGGAGACTTGAGAAGATCATGGCTAGTTTGATCAGAGTGTGTGTGAGTGCATATGTATATGTGCATAGATAGATAGATAGATAGATAGATAGATAGATAGATAGATAGATAGATAGATATAGATAAGCAATTCCATTTAAAGCACCTCTTTATTTTTTATTAAATTCTAATCAAAGATGGTTATGTTGTTTTTACTTAAGCATTCCACTCAGGCGGAGTCAGCAAGGACTCTCTGTGAGTTGCAAATTTTAATACATGTGTGGTGCATTTTAATCAGCTCACTTTTAAATACCTGTGAAGTATTTAAATGAAGGCTGGATAGCAGAGTTAAGTGCGTGCAGACTGCGAATACTAACACAATGCTCTTTCTACTACATGTTAAGAATCTTAATTTAGGTGTCTTAAAGCCATCACTTGTTTGGGAGGAACTGAAGCCTCAATTTCTAGTTGAAGTCAATTGAAAAGTGAACTATCTTTAAAATGATGGCAGGCACACAGTAAACACTTGAAAAGTGCAAAACATCGTTTCTATAATAACCATCACCTTGGGACAACTACCCATTGAATATGCATGATATGAACTCAAAGAATCTTTTTCGGTGGTTTTGGAATTTGGGAAATTGTTAACTTATAGTGATTTACATTGCATGCACTTTATAAGATTTGTCCAATGACAAGGTATAATATAGAATACATTAGGTTGGGTATCATAAAACCTAGGCTTGAGGCTCAACTCTACCACTAATTGTGTGAGGCTGAGTTTCATGGCACTTCAGTTTCTTATCTGAAAATGACAAGTTTAGAAGAAATGATCTCTATGGTTGTTTTCACCTGAAATTCTGATTATTTGTAAATTGGAGTCAACCTGCATTTGGAAAACATGATTCATTCAAACACTCTTGTTTTAACTACAGATCTTACCCTCATTCTTATGGGTGGCCCTAGGGGAAAAAATCCTTTGTAATAGATGTGCAACCTACCTCCGCAAACTCTTTTCCAGTGAGTCTTCATGTATCATGTTGCATTTTGTATACTGTTCAGTGGCTCCACTACCTGGAGCCAAAAGAGAGCTGAATCTCAGCTAGAATAGGGGCTGCATCCAGCCTGTCCTCTGCTCCCAATCCAGAGCCCTGATGCAGTTTGACATCACCCCAAAGGAAAGAATTCCTCCTTCCTCCATATAAGTTAATAGAAACCCTGTTTTTCGTCCAACACCAACCCCAACTCAGAGAACCATTAGTTTCAATATGCTAGGTGCTTCTGGTTTCCCCAGAAGTACGATACTTGAATTAATAAATTCAACACTTCTTATAAAGCATTCAAAGTTACATGAAATATTCAGAATGATTCTCAGCCCAGAAAGACTTAATTATACCCAGATCAATGGGTTTTCTCCCAGTCTCTTAGCCTCTCTTTTCTACTTGGTTTGCATAGAGTGGCCAACCAAACACTATAACCTGCACCTTAATCCTCATCCATTTGCCCTTTAGCCATAGAATCAGCACAAGTCCAGCAGCCCCGTGGAGAGAACTTGATTTTTGTGGATGCAGAGAGACATGTGTAGAACATCTGAGCGAAGAAACATTCTAGTTACTAGAGGGGTGTTTTGTGTGATGGAATAGGAGTGAAGCTTTGACTTCAGCATAGCCTGAATGATTTACTCTCAATACTTCCTTATACACCAAACTACCTTTACACCAATGAAACAATTTCCCAGGAACTCTGACATAAAAAAAGAGCTCACTGTAAATACAGGAATTGGGCCCTTTGGTCCCCCAAAAGATAGAGTTCTCCATTGTAAATATATAAATGAGGATTTTGTGATTATAATTCAGTGAATTATGAATTTAATTAGCATCTCTCAGTTGACTTGGATCTAAGTAACCCTGAGGCTCTGACAAGCTTAAGTTTTTGGACCAGAAAAGCTGAGGATTAGCCCCTGGACCATGATGAATTCACCTTGATAATGTCACAGTGGAGGTATTTTGACAGTCAACTCCTCTTGGCAATACTTTTATGTGAACAGAACCCCAAAATATAGGGAGTTAGGACCATCAAGGCAGGAGTTGTATTGTTCTTGTCTTGAGTGCTTCTAAGCACTGTCCTAAGCCAGTGTGTTTTCCAGCACTATTGAAGATCCTTTAAATTGTTTAGAGGGCTGGGGTATCATTATTATTAAAGTAGTAAAATAATGCCTCTTTACCAACTCTCCGACAATGCCCTTTATATTAACAAAACATGCATTATTCCATCTTAGTATAATTAATATTATGCTTAATTGGCATTTCACTTCATGCTAGGTTCCAGCACTCCTTTCAAAAGCAACAAGCCTAAGAATTTTTACTAATTTAATTGAGAGCAGTCTTAAATTAATTGTATAATTAATCTTGTCAAATTAAGTAACATTTCATACACTACCTTATTAAAGAAAGTTGAATATTTTAAATTATCATGCTATTAGGCATTAATAAAGAAGTTCTTCTGTATTGTTCTGCTTTATAGCACCAAGGAGGTAATTGCAATATAAATTGCAATATAAAAGCTAATTTCTATAGTACATTAATAATTAGATACACATTATTCCCCATTATGTCTTTTTTTAATTCAATGGATGATCTTTTTTTATAGAGAAAAATTATCCCCCAAATGCCAGGATTTAACTATTGTATTAATGATGGACTTCAAAACTGGACCGTGGAACAGTCTAGAAAGTAGTCTCATTAAACTGGAAGCACACGGGTGTCTGCTGTCAAAAGCATGAACCTCTTGAGCAAGGGCTGGCTCTGATGTCTGCGAATATTGAGTGCGCCTGTTTCTTAGATGTACGCAAAGAGCTCTGATCTTTGATAAGTCCTTGTGGGATCAGGAAACACCGTTTCCGCACATCTGAAACCAGAGGTCTTTTCTCCAGAGACAGTCAGGTGTGGCCACGACGACCGTGGAGAGAAACGAAGATTCTAAAGTGGTGATGAGTGGTGAGGTGGGCAGGAAGGAAGGGAATGCATAATGACTTAGCATCAATATTTTATGAAATGATACTACTTACTTTCAAGGTCAAAAACCATAGCGTCTTAACTACTGTGAGCACACACCTTTTCATAAATATTGGTTCTGAATTTTAAGTTTCTGATGCAGTGCCAATAATAAGCTCCATGAGCTATGCTCCAGGCATATACTGTATACCCCAGGCCTGGAATCTATGCTAAAGTCACCCAGCTTTCAAATAGCAAAATAAAGCTAGCTTGCACCCATTTCCAGGCAGATTTTGATTGTACCTTATTTACTGATGATGCTGAAATTGGTCACAAGAGTTCCAAGTATTGACATTGAGTGGTCTGTGCCTGGCAAAATCCATAGCTCTTAGTAGGCATTCAAAACTACTCTGGTAAAGTCAATAAATATAGGTAGGTAAGCACATCAGATAAATGAAAAAAGTCCAAAAAATTCCTGCTAATGGCAGTACTCTGGTTAAGCCTAATGAAATTTTTTCTTCTCCAATACTTCTCTACCTTTACTTGGTAGTGGTTGACATCTGAAAACAGCCAATCGCCTTAAAGTTTCTTTCTTTTTTAGAGAAAAATGAACTAGTATCTGCCAAGTTCCTTTTTATTAAGAACAGTTTTGGAACACTATAAAAAGTGTAAATTTTTCTACCACGCAACTTAAAATAAATCTGTTACATGAAAAATGTAACTTTAATGGGCTGAATTTATTGGACTCTTACTCATAGCAGCTGTTGCTTAGCCCATGATTCTGACTATGTTTGTTCTGCTAGTTCTGTTCCTCAAATGTTCTTGGCCTTTCTCCTTCAAAGCTAATAGTAGGATTTGATCATTCCTACTATTAGGTATGGTCATCTGACCTCCTTGAGCACATGAAATGTAGGAGGAAGTACTCAGGACACTCTGGAAGAAGTATTTAAAATCCAATGATGTGACTCAGCACCCTCTTTTTTCCAATCAAATGTGGAAGCAGAGAGGTGGAGCCTTCAGCAACCGGGTTCTTGAATGAAGAAGAGTTGGGGAAGAATTCCAGGAAACCATTGATGGGCAAGTAGCATGAGCAAGACGTCCACCTGTGTCCTTTTCAGCCTCAGAGAGTGGAGCTGCTCATTATAAAACCCTAGCTCAGCACATCCTGACCATGTGACCACATCACTGAACTGTAGTGGCGAACCACAAATACCTAGAATATTGAGGAAGGTGGGCTCACGTGTACCAGGTAAATGATGGGAAGGCGAAAGTTATTTTTAAAGTTAGGGAGATGTTTCTGCTCTGCTCATACGTTTGGAACATATCTCTAACATTTCTGTAAGCCCTTCTGATATCTTGGAAGATTAGGTTTATTGAAGTTTAAAAAAATTGGGATGGGGACATGTATAGGCTGGAACTTATAAATAAACTTAATTCTTAATAATAGTGGAGGTGTTTTATAATAAAGGTATAATGGCATAAATATAGATTTGTTCCATTTAATAATAAATTTAGTAATGTTTTCCAAAATTATATTTGTTTATTGTAGAAATTTTGGTAACACAAAGAAAATAACATTTAATCTCATTTTATTAGACTTTTTTCCTCTTCTTTCATGTTAAAAGAAATGATAAATGTGCATGATTAGATTTGAGATGGGAAGCATTTTCTTAAATTATGAAAAATGAA
>NW_006286246.1:1154891-1188580 GCF_000327345.1 Myotis davidii | reverse complement strand
TCTTTCCCTCTTTATATGTCCCCTGTAAGTAAGCCACCTTTGAGATAACCCCATTTACAGTTCTTGTTTTTCCTATGCTTTCACACACACACCTGTTTCTACATAATCTATATCTCTATGTCATTACATACATATAGATTCACACAAAATTATTTTTTAACAGAAAGTCATTCATTCAGAACACACTGCTCTTCAACACTATAAAGCTACTAGGTAAAATCATGCCAATATCCAAAGAGCTGTCTCACTTGTTTTAATGACTGCATAATACATAATACATATTTCATATACTCTGCCTCCAAGTTATATACTTTATATAAAAATATGTTATTTTTTATTGTTTTCTACTAAGTGAGATCATGCTTACCATGCTGCCACTTGGAATATTTTTTCACTTAATTTAGTCTAGACGTGCTCTCACTTCACTAGCTATTTGAAAAATACATAGGTCCCACATTAAAGATTTAGGCTGCTTTGAGACCTCTTTCCACCCCTTCCCCATACATAGTTTAGGTAAGTGAGACAATTTCTACAGGTGCTTTCTACTTTTAAAGTGAGAGACCACAGCCTGTTGACTTTGATTAGTTCTGCCTCCAGCAAAGCTGAGATGCTCATATCTCCATAATGCTGTTGATAGTAATTCAAGATGTTTCTGGTAACAATAGTTTGTTGTTTTTTATGGCTTAGTAATATTCCACTGTACTGGTGGACCACAATTTGTATATCCATTCACCTACTAAAGGTCTCTTTTTTCAGTCTGGGGAGTTATAAATGGGGCTACCATAGCATTCACATATAGATAGGTGTTTGCATAAACATTATTTTCACATCTTAAAGGTAAATGCCAAGAAATAGCATTCTTTACTCATATAGTAAACATAAGTTTAACTTTATGAAAAACTGCCAAATTTTCCCCATTTCAGTGTGCCGGTTTGCATCCCACCAGTAATACACGAGAGTTCCAGTTGTCCAGCTTCATTGTCAGCACTTGGTATTGTCATTATTTTTTATTTTAGCCATTCTCATTGGTGAGTAAGTGGTATTATCATGATTTTATTTTGCATTCACCTAATATCAAATGATGCTGACCATCTTTTTATAGGCCTAATAATGGACACTTACTGACACCCACAGTTTATATTTTTCTTGTATCTTCTTGGTGTGATGTGCTCAAGACTTTTGCCCATTTTTTGATTGGATTTCTTGCCTGTTTCCTCTTGAGTTTTGAGAGTTCATTATATATTCTGGATACAAGTTCCTTGTAAGATATATGACTTGCAAATATTTTCTCCCAGTTTTTAGATTGTTTCCACACAGCAAATGTTTAAGTTTGAAGTCCAATTTATCAATTATATTATGGTTTGAGTTTTTGATTTACATCTGAGAACTCTTTGCCTAACTCTATATGACAAAGATTTTCTCCTATGTTTTCCTCTAAACATTTTATAGTAATTAGACTTTGTATGTTCATCTCTGACCCATTTTAAGTTAAATTTCGCATAAAGTGTGAAGTTTAAATGGAAGCTCATTTTTTTGCATACTAGTTTACATATCAATTTTGATTTCCAATTTAATTTGTTGAAAAGACTATCCTTCTCCATCGAATGAAATTTGCACTTTTGTCAAAAATCAATTGGCCATATTGCTGTGGGTCTAAATCTAGACCATACATTCTGTTCCATTGATCTATGGGTCTATCCCTTTGCCAATATCCCACTGTCTAATTTACTTAGCTTTACAGTTAATCTTAAAGAGTAATCTGATTCTTCCAACTTCATTTTCTGCTTTCAAAATTGCTTTTGCTATTCTAGGTCCTTCATTTAACACATATACTTTAGCATCAACATTTCTATATTACAAAAAACTCCTACTGGGAATTACATCCAATGTGTAGATCAATTTGGGAAGAACAAATGTCTTTACTATGTTGAGTCTTCCAATCCATGAAAAAGGAATGTCGCTTCTTTTATGTAGGTCTTTTCTGATTGCTTTCTTAATGTTTTTAGCATATAGATTCTGTATAAATTTTCTTAGGTATATACAACCAAATCTTTCATTTATTTGAGAACTGTGTATGGTAAAAAGACCTTTGATTTTGTGTGTTGGGCTTGTATGTAGCCTGTGCCCTTCTTTAACTTAGTTCTAGAATTTTCTGTGTAGAAAATCATGTTGTCTGAGAATAGAGACATTTTATTTATTGCTCTTCAGTCTGGATGCCATTTATTTCTTGTCCCTCCCTTATTGTACTGGCTTGGACTTTAACTTTTGTTTACCAAAAGTTGTAAGAATGCACATTCTTACCTCATTCCTGAAGTAAGGAGATAAATATTCAGTCTTTCATGTGGAAGTATGAGGTTAGCTATGGGTTTCAGTAAATGTCCATTATCAAGTTGAGAAATTTCCCTTCTATTCTTGGTTTGCTTATTTTAAAAAACACACATATGAGTGGACATTGAGTTTTGTCAAATGTTTTTTCCACATCAATTAATTTTCTCATGAGGTTTTGCTTCATTAGATTGTTAATATGGTGAATAATACTGATTGACTTTTTAAAAATGTTGAACCATCCTTGTGATGAACCCCAATTATTTTTTATGTATATATTTTTTCATATAATGTTGAACTCAAGTAAAATCTTTTTAATGATGTTTGCATCTGTACCCATGAGAATATTGATGTGTATTTTTTTCTTGTAACATCTTTGTCTAATCTGTTATTAGGGTAATGCTGTCTTCATGAAATGAGTTATTAAATATTTCCTTCTCTTTTAGTTTCTTTAAAGAAATTATGCAGAATTGGTTTTATTTCTTTGTCAAATGCTTAGTAGAGTTGACTAGTAAAACCATATAGATCTGAAAATTCCTTTTTTGGAAGTTTTTTTCAACTATGAGCTCAATTTCTCTAATAGTTATAACACTATTCAGGTTATCTCTTTCAGTTTAGGTGAGTTTTTATAGTGGTTTTCAAAATTTCACTAAATTTGTGACTTTATGTCCACAGAATTGTTTGTGGTATTTTCTTATTATTTTAATGGCTTCCAAGTTTAGTAATAACCTTTCTTTCATTCCTGATATTGGTAATTTATGTCTTCTCTTTTTCATGCTTTCTCTGTGTTGCTAGATTCTGTCAATTTCATTGATCTTTCCAAAGAACTATTTTTCCCCATCGATTGTCCCTATTGGCTTTGTGTTTTCATGTCTTTATTATTTCTTTTCTCCTAGTTGCTTTGCTCTTTTGATTTCTTTTTAATTTTTATTTTTTTACTTTTTAAGATAGAAATTTAAATTATTGATTTAAGACTTTTTATTTTTGAATATAAGCATTTAAGATTATGAATTTCTATCTAAGCATTGATTCAGCCACATCACATAATTTTTTATTTTCATTTTATTTTAATTCAAGGTATTTTCTAATTTCTACTAAGACTTCCTACTTGACCTATGGATTATTTATAAGTGTTTAAACATTTTCTTGGTGTTTTTAAAGTTGATTTCTAGTTTACTTTTTTAAAGGTGAGATAACCTACTTTTATAATTTTAATTTTTTCACATGTTCAAAAGCTTTTTCCTCCTAGGATATGGTCTACCTTGGTGAATATTCCAAGTGCACTATAGAAAAATCTAATATTGTCAGTAGAGTATTCTAAAAATGTCAATTATATTCCATTGCCTAATGGTGATATTTAGAGTAGTTCTAAACCTTCACAGTTTATCTAAGCATTCTTGGTTGTTCAGAAAAGCCCAACCTATTTCCTTGAAGCTTAAAAAATAGTGAGAAATGAAAAAGAACCAATAGATTCACAAAAATTGTGGTGTATTATAAATGTCTATATGTAAATAGTTAATGCTTTAAACAAATACACACACACAATCATTATATTTATCATCTCCTTTGAAGATGCCTTGACAATTTTAAATCTGAATATTTTCATGACTGTAAAAACCAAGACAAATCGCCATCTGATCAGCCCTTCTAACCATAAAGTAATTGAGATGCTACTTTGTTTCTTAAAATCTACCAGCAAGCCTCACAGATCTATTGTTCTAGAAGTCACCAATTTTTTTTTGTTTTGGTTTCCTAATAAAGTTTGGGATCTAAGAGCTGGCTGCTTATCAACGGGTTTTTTGGTAAGCAGAAAACCCATGTGTGCTTGACTGACCCTCCTAGTCACCAATTGCATTGACTGGGAGCTCAGGGGAGAAATGGAAACTGGAAACTTACCAGGTACTCAGGGGCATTTGCTGGCTTCAGTTCATTCTGCTGGAACTGCAAATAAAACTAGAAGGGGAAAGACAGTCATTAAGATTTGGAGTCATGGTTGGTAACATTCATGATGCTGCAGCAACACGTTTTGGCCCCTTCCCATCTTATTTAAGCTTATTATACAACATGCTGTAAAGCAATGTTTATGGTTTTAGTACCTAAATATTTACACTTTTTCTGAGCAAATGTTTTATTTATACAATGCGTTGTATGAATTATTTGATCATATTTTCCTGTTAGTTTCAGAAGCACATAGCTCAGAGCCCAAATACAGCCTCACTATACTATGTATGCAAGACCTGGTGCCTGGGTTTTTTTCTCATTAACTCAATGACAGGATTCATTTTATTTTCCCTTGTTCCATTTTTTCTCACTCTTATCTTGTCACTTAACTTATAGTAGTTATTATTTTTTAAAATCACTTCAACTTGCCCTGACCGGTTTGGATCAGTGGATAGAGCGTTGGCCTGCGGACTGAGGGGTCCCGGGTTCGATTCCGGTCAAGGACATGTACCTTGGTTGCAAGCACATCCCCAGTGGGAGGTGTTCAGAAGGCAGCTGATCGATGTTTCTCTCTCATCGATGTTTCTAACTCTCTATCCTTCTCCCTTCCTCTCTGTAAAAAATCAGTACAATATATTTAAAAAAAAAACACTTCAACTTATAGTTGGATAAAGATGGTTAGGACAGAGAAAAGAGAGGGAGAAAGGGAGGAGATATAATCGTAAGCTTGTAAGAGAGGCTTTAAATAGTAAGAGTATATTTTGAATAATTAGTTACCCAAATTAGAAGGCAGTGTGTTGTGAGTTAATGGGGCATCCATCATGACAATAGAGTCTATGTGGTCAATTTTCATGTGAATTTTAAATGAGGTTCAACTTTTGGGTAGAAAATATGTGTCCATTTGTCTGTCAATGAAGGTGGAGGGAGGCCCTTTCAAGGAGCTTAAAATATGTTACATGAACCCAATGATTTCTATAGGGAGAAATACTACACATGTGTTATTTAACTTTCTAAAATTAGGTTTATCTAATTCCAGTGAGGGGTGCCTTCATACACTTCTGTATGTAATAATAATGCCATAATAAGCACTGAAAGAACCCAATGTACCTTTGGAATCACAAAAGCCAAAGCCCTACATCAAATATCTAGTGCAGTCCCGAGTACCTGGTAATCACCTTAATTAACATTAGTGATATAGTAAATGAATATTAACCTGAGTGCCCTCCCTCAGCTACTGTGTTAAAAGGACACGTTTATAGAATTACACGTCAGAGGTAAAGCCTCTTCGCGGTTGTGGATGATCTGGTTTTGTGTATAAAAAGCAGATGTCGTTTCTAAATATCAAGCTGCTCATCAGAATCTCCTCTTTTTTATTCTGGGCTCAGTAATAGAAAGCTTTTCAGGAATGTATTCAAAACGTAATGCTGGGCCTCTGAAACTGATGCATACTTGTCACATAAGCAGACACGGAGAGGCTACTCATGGAGCACACTATTCTAGTTCAGTGACACCTGTCACTAGTGCTGGCATTTCTTCTACCTTCTTTCCAAAAGAAGGCAGTTCACACAAGTAAGAAATGCCATTGTCTTTTTAAAAGCCAATTCCAGTTACCGTGTTCATTTTATAAATTTCAATTATAAACATAGTTTTACGAGCTCCTAAGGACTGCAGTTCAGTGCAGCGTGCTTACTCGTTTCTCATACCTGACATGTCACCAGCAATTAAGGAAAAATCCAATCTGTCTGCCATTAGACATCACAGATCAACACACTTCAACATCCAGGGAAACAAGGAAGAGCACAAGGCATTAGGCTGGCAACAGATCTAGGTAAAATGTTACTCCAATTTTCCCTTGATTTCTGCACCCCGTCCAATAATGCAGACGCCACAAAGGACAAGCTCCCTCCCAACTGGAGAGCAGGGTGTGCACTCTTTTGACACTGGGCTTGGCTATTTTCTATTGTTGTTAGGTAGTGCATGTACTTACAGTGGAATGGCCATAACTTACATATATTTCTATGAGATTTTAATTCACTTCACGAAGTGAAGGTGAGATTGTCCCTACAGAAGTAAGAGGAAAAGGAAAGTGAGAAGGAAATGTAGCAAAAGGACCAGGAGAAAAGGTAGTAATATCCACACAAGAATGTAAAGTAGTGCACTGCTTGGCACAATGGGAAACAATGATTCCAGGTCAAAATAAATTAAATTTTTTTCCAAGATTTCATTCAAAAAATAGCGATATAACTTTTTAGATAATAAGGTAGGTAATTGGAAAGAGATTATTTTTCCCCTTTCTTGTAAAACAAGTCAATAGTCATGTCTAAAATAAATAGATTATAAAATAGAAACAATATTCAAAACATGCTTCTAGGGAAGGAATTGTATTTGAGATTGGGGAAGGTTGATGCAGAGCTTACTCAACATTTGTCAGAAGATTTGAGTGATATTGGTGTTCTTTCTGTTTCCTCTTTAAACTATGTGCTCTGATAGACACATAAACAAACTTCCAGATGTGAAGGCAGTTTGGATGCTAAAAATGTTCTATTTGGGGAGACATTTATGTTCTTGTAGAGACTGTGAAACAAAATATTTGAAAAGAAAAGGTTTGGGAAGTATAGAAAATAGAGCTCCGGAAACCTGTGAACTGCAGCTGGAACAAGCAGAATCGTTGCAGTTCTTCTGTAACAACATCCTTCCTTTCTCTCACTCGCCAGCCAGGTGGTCATTCAGCTGCTTACATGGTGGAATGGACGATGCTAAAATGTTCCATGGTCCACTGTCATGCTTACACATTTACAACATTCCATAAAGATTCTACATGAAAGCCACGTGTTAAGGCAAATGGTCCTAGGGCAGTGATGGCGAACCTTTTGAGCTCGGCGTGTCAGCATTTTGAAAAACCCTAACTTAACTCTGGTGCCGTGTCACATATAGAAATTTTTTGATATTTGCAACCATAGTAAAACAAAGACTTATACTTTTGATATTTATTTTATATATTTAAATGCCATTTAACAAAGAAAAATCACCCAAAGAAATGAGTTTGCGTGTTACCTCTGGCACGCGTGTCATAGGTTTGCCATCACCGTCCTCGTGTGTCATCTGCAGGGGAGCAGTTTGCACTTGAGGTGAATCAACAGTCTTCTAAACATTGACTCTGTGGACTCAAACATCAAATGTGACAGGAAGACCCTGGCAGCTATAATACAAAAGAGCATGTGTTGTTTGTTATATTATTGTAACTGATAAATCTGTCCAATTAGCTGGGAGGAAATCAGAACTCTAAGAGAATAAGGCAAAGGATTTCTAAACATTGATATGGGCAGAGATCTCAGCTAGTTCAGTAGGGGACTGGACTACTCACAGAAAGAATGAAGGCATTTGGGCACCTGAAAGGAATGGCGTTACTAAAAAGCAAAGAAAAAAAGAACTCAAAACAGAAGTAGAAGCAGGTAGAAGCCAAGACAATCTTCAACTAGTTTCTAGTTTCTACTAAGACTTGCTCTCAACAGGTGACTTAAAACACATGGTTTTGTCTAGATTTCCACACTAAATAGTAAGTCAAGTATACTATTCCAATCCCAGAAAGTTGCCCAGCCAACCCCATGTGTCAAATAACAGGTACACACACCAGGAGGGGCAAGAGCTGCTCCAGGGCGGTCCTCCCAGCATTATCCATCACTGAGGGTTTCCTGGACTTGCAGTGAATCGTGCCATTCCCAGTAGCAAACTGAACATTTTCCTGGAGAAGGGGAGAAGTTGACAGCACCAATGAGTATAATTTCTCAAGAAAAGGCATTTAACATTTTGTTGAGAAGACAATCTCTAGGTAAATAATAGAAATAATAAAAGGGACTTAAAGTGAAGCTAAAAGTTATAAATTATTAAGATCTAGTATTCTTGATTATTCAAGAAGCAGCACAGAGAGAACAAGTGCACAAGTTGCCTAAATAGTCCACACTTTTGCACGTGGACAAAACTGATACGCATTTCCAGATCACAGATTGAAGTCAAAAGCAAAAGTACTGGGCTCTGCCCTAACCGGTTTGGCTCAGTGGATAGAGCATCGGCCTGTGGGCTCAAGGGTCCCAGGTTCGATTCCAGTCAAGGGCATGTACCTTGGTTGTGGGCACATCCCCAGAAGGATATGTGCAGGGGCAGCTGATCGATGTTTCTCTCTCATCGATGTTACTAACTCTCTATCTCTCTCCCTTCCTCTCTGTAAAAAAAAATCAATAAAATATATTTTTTAAAAAAAGTACTGGGCTCAGCCGGGCTGGGGTGGCTCAATGGTTGAGTATCAACCTATGAACCAGGAGGTCATGGTTCGATTCCTGGTCAGGGCACATGCCAGGGTTGCGGGCTCAATCAACAGTGTGGGGCATGCAGAAGGCAGCTGATCGATGATTCCCTCTCATCATTGATGTTTCTATCTCTCTCAACTTTCCCTTCCTCTCTGAAATCAATAATAATAATAATAATAAAAAGTATTGGGCTCAGAGTCAGAAGTCCTATCATCATCATCACCCTCCTCTGCAGGATGTTGACTTTGGGCACCTCACTTCATCCAGACACCTCTTTACCTCTAAAATGTACTTGCTTTTGGAGGGTAGAGGAGGGAACTGGATTCTGTAGTTAATGAAAGAGATATAACAAATATAATGTTATCCCATGCCTTGTCCTTCAGATACATTAAAATCCCAAATAGATATTTTATTATAGTCAGCACAGCTTGGTAATTTTGAGCTTTTGGAACCTCATATTAGTGAACTATTTCCTACTGCTCTTAATTCTGGAATGACAAAGCCATAAGACTAAGCCTCAACCCTCCTACCAGAAGTGACTGTTTTAGCTCCCAGAGAAAGCCATTACAGAGCTCTGCTTCCTTAAAGGTACCCATTCAGTAGCCCAGAGGCCTAATCTTTGACCCAGTACTTCTTACTGTACTTTGTAAATGCTGTACAATTTTGAATCTATATGGGTCTGTTTTTTGTCCCTAACTGACTTTAGCTTTGGGGAGACAGACAGTAAGAGATAATTATATAGTCTAAGTATTTAAACCCTTGTTTATCGATGAGCTAAATTAAAGGTACATTGATTAAAATCAGGGGTTATATCCTCTATGAAGACAGTTGAGCATTATTGAACAGTACTGAGACTCAGCAAACCTGAATAATTTTGTTAACCAGTGTCACCCCAATAAATTTTTTTTAAAAAATTCACATAACTTGTTCAATAGCAGCAACTGGGTGCTTTTTCAAGTGGTTGTCTCCACAACCCAGTGGAGTGTCATTTTAAAAAGTGAGCATCAGTTTCATTTGCTACCACAGTTCATCACGTCATTGTGTTCCAAAGTTGTCTGGGGCCAGGGAGCTCTGTCAGCTAACAAAGCCAACAGAGGTTGAATGCCATGTATACCACGTGGACACCCTGTCTTGTTGGCAGTAAATTTTAACTTTAATGCTAACTAGTTGTCCCATGCTTTTCACCAGCAAGAGAGGAGATGGAAGAACCCATGTACATTGATTGTCATTACCACCATATTTCATCAAATCAAGGAAATCGTTGGAAATCAGAGATGTTAAAATGTGTTGGGGGGCGGGGAAGCCTGTGAAAGTGTTGAACTACAGGATGTGAGAAACGGTTCTGGCACATGGATCTCTGCTCACCATGGGTCACCAGTGGTCTTCTTCAAAAATGAAAATAAAGACCAATACATGGCCATCTGAGTTGCAAGCTCAGATTAAGGATTCATGAATGACTTTTAGCAATGGCTCAGGCAGATACCATTTTAAGATTTCTCTACTGTGACAAATCGCATTTCAGCTTGAGAATGCCTGGTGATTACACAGTACTATTTGCAGGGTGACCCTTTTAGCTTTTAGGTCACTTATATTTTGTCAATCAGTCCAACAGTGTTATTTATTTATCTATCACTTAATAACCATGCAGCAGAGAATAATTTCTCTGGCCTCACATGGTAATTTGTACTATAATTTCACCCCTGCTGCTGTTTACTTGAATTCAGCCACAGCTTTGATTGCTAAAATTAAGATTTCTAGGTCAGTTTTCAGCCTCTGGTTCCTGTCTTTCATCATTTCATCCCACGGCATCTTCTTCTGTTGAAGTTCATAAAGCAATGCAAAAATGTACCAGTTGTTTTTTTCAAAACGTGGTACTTGGCAGAGCAGATCACCTTGAAGTACTTGTGCAGACTTGAGTTTTATGGTGCAGTTCTGTGAGCCCTGAAGTTAAATTCAGGGAAATGTCGAAGGGAGTGGTTTTAGAAACTTCCACGTTAGGGGGAAAAAACAAATAGATAAAGAGAAAGGAATCAATAGTATGAATTGGAAAACTAAGTACATTCCAGAAACTAATGGGCATTGTTGCGGGATTTCTCAATATTATTTTAGTAAACTCCTATGAAAAGAAGTATTTTCCTGTTTTTCTTTTCCTTTTTTTTATTTTTTGTACAGGAAATGGTCTTTGAATTTTGCCAATTAAGCAGAGTATGGATAATGGTTGAGCAAGTGGGTGGGGTCCTTTTGAAGCTCATTCTAATTAATATTTGAGGGTCTGTGAACTACAGTGTGAGTCTGTAAAAGAATTCACCACCAAGACAGGAACACAATCCTGAAATATCAAAGCCTTGTCCTTTATTTTTCTGGGCTCATTTGTGTTTTTTTTTTTAAACTAACTCCGTGGATTCCCCTTCCCTCAATTCTTCGATACGGTTGTGTATTTCTCCTTATTTTTGGTGTTTCACTTTGGGGCCAAGTCTCTAATTGTTTCCACCACTGTCAGATTTTGAACTGGTTGGAATAACATTATTATGAGTCAGTGTCTTTATCCAAACACACAGGCACCTCATCTGTAAAATAATTGAAAACAAGGGGCATTTCCTTCTTAAAAGTCACAACCATGATTTTTATGAACCCCTTCGCTGTAGGCACATATAGAATGGAGTGGATCAAGGTTCTTGGGTATGTTTGATGCTAAACACAAAGACTTGGACAACAAAACTGCAGTGTTGCCTTTTTATAAGTTGCAGATGTTGGGTATCTTAATAGCTACCTCATGACTTAGAGGCAGCCCACGCAGAACAGAGGCTACCAGCAGAATGAGCCCTGAATTACAAAGTCAGTCTCAGCACTTCCTGTATGTGACTTTAGGTAATCCCCTCACGTTTTCTAACATCTCTGTTTTCTCATCTGAAATATGGGAGAAATAATACCCGTCTCTTAAATATATCATGAGAAGTAAAATTTTTATGTATACAATCTCCTTGCTCCTGAGCTGCACGTAGTCAGCATCCGATAAATGTTGGTTTCCTCCTCCCTAAGAAAGGAGGACTGCTTTAATGAATTATAAAAGCCTCATGTGAATGCAAGACACTTTTATTAATATTGTGAGGCTTCGGGATTCAGGTTTTTACAAAAGAGTTTGATAAAGGGAAAAAGAAATTTAGTTATTGTCGTGCAATTCCTGGCATAACATAAGTACACAATAAATGTCACTTTTCTCACCATTTTCCAAACTTTTGGGCACATTATTAGCACAGATATGGCATGTTGAACAAAAGAATTTTCTACATCAAAGCATTTTTTCTTTCTTTGTTTTGTCTTTCTTATGTAACATCAAAAATATCCTTTTGAAGGGTCATAAATATGGCAGGAAAGAAATACGGAATCTAAATCTTTTCTTTCCTAGACAAGAATCAAGATGCATGCATCTGAAATACAAACAAAAGAATTAAAAAGGTGTTTCTATCCTCCAGTGGAATCCTTAGCCCCCAGTGTGCACTTCCAAAGTGGATATGCATCTCTGGGTTTGCAAATATTGGTCATGTTTTCATTTTCCGACCTTACAGGAACCAGACAGGGCCAGGTGTACAGTGATCACCTTGTGTGTGTATATATATATATTTTTTATTTTTTAAAAATATTTCTTTATTGGTTTCAGAGAGGAAGGGAGAAGGAGAGAGAGATAGAAACATCAATGATGAGCGAGAATCATTGATCGGCTGCCTTCTGCACACCCCCACTGGGGATTGAACCCGCAACCCAGGCATGTGCCCTTGGCCAGAATCGAACCTGGGACCCTTCAGTCCGCAGGCCGACGCTCTATCCACTGAGCCAAGCCGGCTAGGGCATCTTATATATACTTATTGTATAAAATATATGTACTTTCTAAGCTATTTTCTTGGGTCTAGCATCACTGTTAAATCACAAATCTTGGTCAGGGTACATGCCCGGGTTGCGGGCTCGGTTAGGGGTGTTGCAGGAGGTAGCCAACCGATGAGTCTCTCTCATCATTGATGGTTCTATCTCTCTCTCTTGCATCCTTCCTCTTTGTAATCAATAAAAATATACATTTAAAATGAAATGAGATTTAATAGGTGCTTTTATTATATCTGAAATATGTCAGAATTTTCATCTTATTAGTAAATATGTGAGGTTAGGAAGTATGATATTAAAATATACACCCATGAACCTGCCCCCTGACTTAAGGAACACAACCTTAGGATTCTGGACTGTGTATAGAGAGAAAGGGAGGGCTGAAGTTCACACGGAATACTGCCAGGTGGTCCCACCTAAGAAAACATGCGCAGATGAGCACATAGCACTCACATGGCAGAAACCTGAGAGAGGTTCCAGACAGCAAGGTAACATGCAGTTGGGAAAGTGAGAGGAAGTAAGGAATGACTACAGTGTGTGCAGCTGGGACCAAAACTGAATTCTATTCCCACCTGCCTGTCTCCTCACAAGGAAGTGAATACTGCCGGCCTTGCTGAGGCCTGAGAGATGAGGGCCACGCAGAATAGAACAACTGTCCAAGGGCACCCAATGAGATATCTCACTCGCTGCCAGGCCCTGTGCCAGCGCTGGTTCTGCACTTCAGCTTGGATATTTCTAGGGAAAGGGGGTTTATGAACTTACTACGCAGCCATCTCCTACTGATGTCCACCTTTAATTATCTGAAAGTTATTTTTTACATGAGCTGAAACACTTCCCCTTTCCTTAGTTCAGTCACCCTGCAGCAACGCACAGTAAACATCTTCCTGCTTCCGCGCCTGCCCGAGTGCGCGAGGCTCTGTCCCCACGTGTCAGTGATCCTGGGAACTGGATTCCAATAAAAGGAAACCTTGAGGGATACTCTTATTACTGGCACTGTTTAAATTGACTCATAGGGGCATTCATTTAATGGGAGCAGGAATTCAAATTGCTCTCCACTCAATTCAGAGCAGGGAAGTTTTATTAAGCAGCCAGAAGGGGTGTGAGAGACTTTAAAGAAAAGATGTAAGCCCTGCCCTTAAGGAGCTTAAAATCTGATTAATTTAGCCATGCTATTGAGCGTGTAAGGAAGTCTGGATGAGCAAAGAACACAGTTCAGATACACACACACACACACACACACACACACACACACACACACCTTTCCCGAAAGTCTACATTTATGAAAGCTAAAAGGTAAATTTTTAAATGAATATAACATATTCTTTATTATAAAACCAATTTATAGCCATAGTAAAAAATGTTGAAAAAATTAGCAAAAAGAAAACTACAAGTATGTTTACCTACACTACCCTGATATAACTAAATTTCATTTTGTAGATTTAAGCCAAAGACATCTTTTCTATAGATATACGTACATAGATTTTTTTAAATATATTTTTAATTGATTTCAGAGAGCAAGGGAAGGGGAGAGAGAGATAGAAACATCAATGATGAGAGAGAGACTCATTGGTTGACTGCCTCCTGCAAGTCCCCTACTTGGAATTGAACCTGGGACCTCTTGGTCCATGGGACGACACTCAATCCACTGAACCACAAGAGTCAAGCCATAGATTTTTATATGGAATTGTGCATGCTATTTCATAAATTGCCTTTCTCTAAATTTATTATCAGCATTTTTGCTAATAAATATTAATTTGCAACGTGTTCAGTGGCTAATTACTATTTCATTAAAAGACTCTATCATCTCCCCTGGTCTCTGTGGCTCAGTCGGTTGAATGTCATCCCATGCACCGAGAGGTCACAGGTTCAATTCTAGGTCAGGGCACATGATTGGGTTCAGGCTCAATCCTCAGTACAGGGCATGCAGAAGGCAGCCGATCTAAAACTCTCATTGATATTTCACTCTCTCCCTCTCACTTCCTCTCTCTTTTTAAAAAACAAACAAACATATTTTTAAGATAAGACTGTACCATACTTTATTTAACAAATTTCCTATAGTTTGACATTTTGGTTGCTTCCAAATTTTGATAATGTAAACAGCATTTTTGTGGCCAAATCTTTGCGTACTTATTTCCTCTCCTTTCAGACACATTTCTGGGTGTAGAAGTGCTAGGTCAAAGCATACGCACATTTTTAAGCTACTGAATTCTAAAAATATTGTAGTCTAACAAGGTTATGCTGATCATTCCTCTGTCACTTACCAATGATGTACTATTATTTCTTTTAGCATCTGCCAGTTTCACAGTTGACAAATTATATGCATTGTTTTTAGCAGGATTTCTTTATTTACTAAACAGCAAAAAGTCTTTGAAAAATGACCATTAGTCACTTTCCTTCTTACTGAAATGTCTATTTTCATATAGGATATTAATATTTTTCATTCAGCAAATACTTTCTGAGCATCTCTTATATGCCACAAAGTATTCCAAATGCCAGGATGTTAGTGAACAAGTCAAGTCAGGGTCCCTGTCCTCCCGGAGTGTACATTCTAGCGTGAGTCTGCGTTCTAAGAGGCTTAACATGGAAAGAATATTGACAATTTTATCATATTGTGCAACTTTTTTTTCAGCCCCAGTTCATCACCTGGCAGCTAATGTTTGTATTTAGAAGAGAGACATAATTGGGGCCAGAGTGGGTAGAGTATTAGAGGTGGGTTACACCTCTATAGAAAATTCCTCCATTTTATACATTAGGAACTAGAGTGGGACCACAGAGAGAAAAAGACTCATCCAGGCTCACAATCGACTAGTAACCTAGAGAAAAACCTGATACCAGGGCTGTATCCGGTCCAAATAACTGAAAATAAAATCCTCGTTAGTTCACTATCTTTGTCTCTACAACTAACAACTAACAACTATTGGGGCCTTTCTATGTGCCAAGCATTGTGCTAAGCACTTTACATGCATAAATTATTTAATACATCCTGTGAGACAGGTCCCAAGAATCATCTCTTAAACGGGTGGGCAAACAGGCTTGGAATACTTAAGTAAACCAAGGTCTCTCTCTCTCCCTTTCTCTCTCTAAAATCAATTTAAAAAACAACAACAGTTTCAATGATAGTTATTAACCCAATTTAGTAGTTGAAGCTCATTACTAAGTTATGTTGCTCATTATGGAATCGTTACCATAAATCGGAAGACGGCCATTTGGATATAGCGGCCAAGGAGAGGGTGAAGAAGACGTGGACCAGAACTGAGCACTGACATCTGCACATTGTGATTGTGTGCATTTGCCAGTCCTCCGGTGGAGTGTTGCCAGTGATGAAACTGATCCCACCTAAAGCAGACATAATGTAGTGACAGACATGAAGGCATTTCCTGCGTGGGATACTCCAAAATATTCTTATCTTAGTTCTCAATCTCTCATTTACGGGGCCCCACGTGAGAGAAATCCATTCAGGGTTAAGCTAGAGACACTGAAACGCAGGAGCAAAAGACCACCTGGTCACAACTATGGAACCAAGGCCGGGGACCCTTGCTGAGTCTGTCAGTCCTGGAGTTTCACAGCCAGTGTCCAAATGGGAAGTATTTATGATTTAAGTGCTTTCAGGTAATTCATAATTACACAAGCAAACAAGAAATTCAATATAAGATGATTTGCATTGATTTGTTGGCTATGCTCTAAGAGCTTGGTGTTAATTTACAGGATAGACATTCTTAATATTACCCAAACATTTTGTTGTTCTAATAAATGGTTCTTAATATTTTGAAATCACCTGATTGTTCCCATAGGTCTCAGATGGTCTGAAACCCATTTTTATTAGGAATCATGAGTCAGGCTCCTGGTAGACAGTTCTGTGAGCATAGCGACCTCTCTATAAATATTACCGGCTGAGTCAAAACTAAGTGGAAGAAATGAATAGACTTGTGGTTTTCTCCATAGAGACTTTAGAAACCCCCAGGTTTTATTTTCGTCTAATTGTAGATTTGGACTTTTTCTAGGTCATCATCACAGCCTGGCCCTCACACAAATCTAATGGAACCATGTTTCACAGGCTGCAGAAACAGACAGGCCATTTAAAATGCCACGGGGTTAACAAGGATAAATCCATATGTCTTTGCAGGCCAGCGGGTATTTCCTACCCAGCGAGGGCTGGCAGCAAGGAGGCATCACAGACATAATAAAAGTCTGATGCAGAGAGGTTTGGAACACCAGCTAGTGCCAGCCGTGGGCAAACCACAGCCCGTGGGCCGGGTCCGGCCCATTTGAAATGAATAAAACTAAAAAAATAAAAAAGACCGAACCCTTTTATGTAATGATGTTTACTTTGAATTTATATTAGTTCACACAAACACTCCATCCATGCTTTTGTTCCAGCCCTCCGGTCCAGTTTAAGAACCCATTGTGGCCCTCGAGTCAAAAAGTTTGCCCACCCCTGAGCTAGTCGCATGTAAATGTATCAATAGCCAGTCTCGGGTAGAGAAACAAAAAAGGGCAGAAACAGTAGTCACCTTGCACTGAGCAGAGGAAACAGTTGCTGAGATTATTCGGAGAGAAAAGCAGGCCTGGGACCCTACAAAGCTGGTCTTCTACCTTTCAACATGGCCGACTAATGATGGAAAGCAGGTGTTTGGGTCCAGACGGTGAAACTCAGCTCTCTTGGGACACAAGGCCTAAAGGCAGCAGGAGAACATTGGTTAGGAATTGTGGGTTTGGCCAGGGTGTGAATTTTAATTCTACCAAATTGGCTTTGAGGAACTTTATTTCTTTGTGGTTCGGTCTCCGCATCTGTAAGTATCTCACAGGGTTACCAGTGTAGAAGATCATGTGTCTACCACAATGAGGTAAAACATCACACCGGTTAGGATGTCTATCATCAAAAAGACAAGATTGCTAGTGAGGATGTGGAGAAAAGGGAACCCTCACGCACTGTTTGTGGGAATGAAACTGGTGCAGCCACTATGGGAAATAGTACGGAGGTTCCTCAAGAAATTAAAAGTAAATCTAGCAATCCACCTCTGGGTATATATCCAAAGAAAATGAAATTATATCTCAACGTGATATCTGTGCTCCCACCTTAATAGCTGCATTATTCGCATTATTCACAATACCAAGGTACGAAACAACCTAAGTTTCTGTTGATGGGTGAATGGGTAAAAAAGATGTGCTATATGTCAGTGGACTATTACTCAGCCTTTAAAAAGAAGGAAATCCTGTCATTTGTGATAACATGGTTGAACCTGGAGAGCATTATGCTAAGTGAAATAAGCCAGACACAGAAAGACAATACTATATATTATCACTTAGAAGTAGAATTTTTATATGAGGTGATAAACATGTTACTTAACTCAATAGGGGAATTCATCACATTGATAAGAAGACTTAGGTAGAAGTAATTGACATTTTTTTAGACAGATTGTGTCACTGTTTTGAGACCTTGCTTCTCATAGAATTAATATCTATTTAGTCTTTACTAATTTTCTTATTATCGGTTTCTTATTCCCCCTTTAGCAAGTTTGGCTACATGCTACTTTCCTTCTTAACATAATTGAAATCACATAGAAATCATTTGTGACGGTCACACAGATTCTACCGTTGTCATCAATATCAGTTTCTGATGAAACACATATTTGGGAGTAGCCTCTCCCCGGTACCCACTTTCCTCACAGGCCCCTTTGGAAATGAGTCAACATACTGCTGTTTCAGACTATCATTTATCCAGCACCTGCCTCACAGACACAAACCTAAAGGTCAGTTTCCGATGTTACCCATAGTAGATAGCAATGACTATAATTTTTTATTCAAACAATTAGCGCTGCTATCCTTCAGGCAGGATAACTTCCTTTTGGATAAGTGAGCAAACAAAGCAGTCAAGAATGCTAAAATATATATTCGCAAAACTCTGTAGAAGGAAAGATACTACAGAAGAACTCCGCGGCCTCGACGGAGGTAAAGAGAGCGGAGCTACCTACTTCTAACCAAATCCTCCGAATCATCTCTCGTTTTCCATAATTCATAGACTTGCTCTTCAGCTTCAGATTTGTGGCTGTGCACAAGGTCAGGCTAGAAGCAAACAGAATGTTTAAGTCTGAGGGTGGAAACTCTTTTCTCCCATTACTTATTTATCAAACAGGTGGATAGCAGATAGAAAGCTTGGGTATTGTCTTGCCTTTCTTCCTCTCAGGCAAAAAACCATCCCTGTGTCCTACCTTGTTAACATTTTCTGTTTATTCCATTTCCCTGCAATTTCTTATCATAGTTGCCAGTTAATCACAAATATATGGAAAGAGTTTTTTGTTTTTTTTTAATCTCCCAGTCTTCATTGCTCTGTGGCATCTATTCGAAAGTTGCACCCCTGCTAAAGAGTGTCCAATTATACTCACTGCAGGGAAAACCAAGCTATCAGCAGTTGGCTTTGCTTTTGTCTAAGGTATCAAAAGTGAAAGCAAATTAGGTATCTAAAAATAAAAATTAAAATTAAGACTAATAAAAAGGAGCTTTGACTTTTCTCATCACAGACTCATTTATACTTAATGACACAGACCGACTGAATAGGTAATTGTTCTAATCTCTCTGGAAATGGATTTTAAAAATATGGCTGATCCATGCCTCCTTTCAGGACAGGCAAATGGGCATGAAGACAATAGAGAAAGGAGAGCCTGTTTATGCAGTTACATCCTAATTAATGTGTAGCATTGGTTTGCACAGGGGTTAGAGAGAGATATGCGGACCAGTGTTACTTAGATAAGTCAGCATATAAATTCAGTGCTGCATGATTTGCTCACAGAGCTCTATCTGCCAGATCAAGCATATGAGATATCAGGAAAAGAACACCAACATCTTCTTTCCAAAAAACAACCAGTGTTGCTTTAATCAGAAAAAGACAATTTTAGTAATATAATTTATAAAACCCCTCTCTCTCTTTGGATATACATGTTTCCTCTGTGTTTACAGACACTCCTCCAAGTTTCGGACATACAATTGGCTAATACTTCCTATCAGATGAATACTTCTGACTTTTACCCTCCTCTCACCATACCTTTCCCTTTCTTACTCTCACACTTGCCCTGCTCAGAACTACTACCAGCTAGGCAGGGACTTAGTTCTGAAGGGATTATAGCGCCACCTAAAGGCTGGCACAGGAAACGATTTTATCCATTGTCTTCCTACCACCTGCCTCTTTCCTCCTCCAAGGGTTCTTTGCACATATTTTAGCATTTTTTCTAAGCCCTTTTTTAAAAACTCATAGCTGTTGTCCTTCCCACCCCCAGCTCAGAACCTGGGGGGAATTTTAGCAATCACAAGAAATAAAACAATTTGTTCTTGGAGCATTTCCTTTCCTTGAAGACGCTCTAAGCTATTTAAATTAGTCATTTTTTGTAATAATAATATTTTACACATATTAAGTAGTAGCTCTGTTTACACTTTATATATATATATATATATATGTATATACATATATACACATATATATATATTAATTTACTCATTTAAATGGAAGTAATTAAATGAGCAACTCATATAATTCATGTAATCCTCCCCCCAAATTTTACATATGGGTTAATAGTCTATTTGAATTTATGACAAACTTTTGGTAGAAACCAAGGACAAGCGAGATAATTTACAATGCAAAACTAATTTATAACATGATACATACACAGAGAAATATCTACTGTGGTGACATAATTTGAAAGACAACTGTCTTCTGTCTTATTAATAAACAGGTTAATAGATCCCTTCATTGAGTGAGTCAGCTCAGCTAGTTTGGCCTTTTTTATTCCTCAACTCCAGCCTCACAGCTTCCAAATCTCTGTTGACAAGTATCTGTAGATGAATCACAAGTGCAGCAGGAGCCTACCCCTAGTTGATAATATTGATCACATATTTATGTGTTTACTGACCGTTTGTGTATCTTCCTCCTTGAAGTGCCTGTTTAAATCTTTCGCTCATTTTCATGACCTTCTTGTCTTTTTCATATTGAGTTATTAATGTCTTCAAAATATTTTCTGTATCCTTTTAAAAATACATGCTTTGCAAATTTAGTCACAGACCAATACGTTTTCCTTAACAGGGTCTTGTGACAAGCAAAGTTTTCCGTTGTGAAGAACTCTAAGTTATCATCTTGTGAGTCGCGTTTTCTGCTCTCTCTATGAATTTATTGCCTACCTCCAGCTTGCAAACAAACCCCAGTGAACAAAGATCAATGGATCTGAAACCCGGTGCATCAGTGTGGGTCTGGTGAAGAGGCAGATATATCGTTCTATTTTCCTGGCAGCTTTATCCTGTTGAGATTTGGTTTGGGCTTTGCTATGTTGAATCTTGGGCTATTACAGCCCTACTCATAAGGGACCATCTTTTTATTGAGACTTGTCTCCACTCCGGCTTCTTGGAAGCTTATATCTCTCAGCTCTGTTCAAATCTCTATCTTTTATTCCTGTTCATAGTTTCCAAATAGCTTCTTCTTCTTCTTCTTTTTTTTTTTTTTTTACTAGATCTCATTCCACACATGCTCAGCTCAGCATTTGGCTAAAGATTCAAGGGACCCCGTGGAGTTCCTTCTCCAGACAGTTTCCTTCTTTCTGGGAACCTGCCCCTGGAGAGCTGCCTCACCTGCCGCCGGACCAGTCTTGTTTCCTCCACCCAGAGCGACCATTGGTCTCTGTTTGGGCTTCAAGTCACAGGGCTGGGTCTCCAAATGCCGCCTGGGAAGAAAGCTGCATTAGTGCTGGGCTCACCTATGTGTTTCCATTCCCTCAAGGATCATATCCCTGATTTCCCGGAAAACAATTATTCAATCTTTGTTGTTCCGTTTTATAGATTTTTAATGGTAAGTTCTACGATCATTTTCCTAATATAGCTTGAGGTTATTTTTTTTTAAATGAGTTGGTGTGTGTGTGCTTTAGATTTGATATAGTCAGATGACATTTTCATTTTATAAAATCCAGAAAAACCAATAGAAAGCATAGAAAAGAAAATCACTGGTAATTCCAACATTCAGAAATAACTACTATAACCCTTTTATATTTCTGTCTTTTTAATATATGTATGCATGTATATGTATGTACACACCTATCTACACTAATAAAAGAGAAACAAGGTAATTGGCGTACGACTGCTACCCTTTTCATTGGCTAATTAGCAAGATATGCAAATTAACTGTCAGCCAAGATGGCGGCCAGCAGCCAGGCAGCTTGAAACTACCATGAGGCTTGCTTGCTTCAGTGACGGAGGACTCCACCGTTCCCCGCCTGCCGCTGCAGGCCTCTGAGCCTGCAGTTTAAGAAACTATGTAACAAATACCACCGGACTTCAGCCAGCAGATTCGCAACATTGTAAGCAAAGGCCAGAAACCTACTTTCAGCAGCGGAGGCCTAAGAGCTGGACCCAAGCCTCAAAGCTAAAGCTGGCCCAGAATAAAAAAAAGCAAAGAAAAGAAAAGAAAAAAAGGAGCAGTTGGGAGCTTCAGTCACCTGCCAGCCTGAAAACAGCCCTCAGCCCCTCACCCAGACTGGCCAAGCACCCCAGTAGGGACCCCTACCCTGAATGTTGTGGGACCAGCTGCAAACAGCCATCGTCCCCTCACCCAGGCTGGCCAGGCACCCCAGTGGGGACCCTCACCCTGATCCAGGACACCCTTCAGGGCAAACCAGCTGGCCCCACCCATGCACTAGGCCTCTACCCTATATAGTAAAAGGGTAATATGCCTCCCAGCACCGGGATCAGCAGAGCCATGAGGCCTCCCGGCACCGGGATCAGCATGACAGGGGGCAGCGCCCAAACCCCCTGATTGCCCTGTGACTCTGTGTGTGACAGGGGGTGGGGCCACAACCTCCCTATCCATCCTGCTCTGTTCGTGACAGGGGAAGGCGCCCCAACCCCCTGAGCAGCCCTGCTCTGTGCCTGATAGAGGGGAGCTCCCCAACCCCCCCCCCCACGGGCCCTGCTCTGTGTGTGACGGGGTAGAGCCATAACCTCCCCATCGGCCCTGCCTTGAGTGTGACAGGGGACGGTGCCCCAACCCCCCAATCGACCCTACCCTGATCGTGACTGAGGGTGGCATCACAACCTCCCCATCTCTCTATGCATGATGGGGCAGCGCCCCAACTCCCCAATTGGCCCTGCTCTGAGCCTGACCAAGGGCTGCACCTAGCGATTGGGCCTGCCCTCTGCCACCCGGGAGCAGGCCTAAGCCAGCAGGTCGTTAGCTCCCGAGGGGTCCCAGACTGCGAGAGGGCACAGGCCGGGCTGAGGGACCCCCCCTCCCCCCCGAGTGCACAAATTTTTGTGCACCGGGCTTCTAGTAAGTATATATCCATGAAATTGGAATCATATAGTACCTATTGTTTGATGACCTTTTTTCCACTCCAACTTTATTATGAAGACTTTTTCATGTCATAAGATAATTTTCCACTCTCAATAGCCAGCGTAATTTTAGACTACTAAACCCTTCCTGACATGCAAATGCCACCAATAAGGATCATCAATGGTTGAACAGTCAATAAAACTCTGATCTTGTCCTTCACAATTTAAAAGACATGATTTCAAGTAGGTGAATGTATAGTTTGCATACACCTGTTTTGCTTTTTTCTTTTCATCTGATCCAGTGTCTCCTATAAGCTGTGTTCTAACTGCATTTGGAAAATTAAGCTAAAACCATTGCAGTTGGGCCTTTCTGCTGCCAGGTTGGTAAAGCTGCAGGGGTTTAAGGGACACAGCTCACCACATCAAACAGCTTGGTTTGGGTTCATTGCCTAAGTTCCCGGGGCCTCTTTCAAAATCATAAAAACCTGCAATAGAATTGAAGCTTTCAGGGGAGGAAGCTGCTCTCGGTTCAGAAGCAATAAAAGGTCAGTCTCTTCCATTGCTGCCTCCTTTAGAAATCCTTAGGCTACCCCGAGCAGTATCTTCTCTCTCCCGTTCTCCTCCTCTTCCTCCCTCTTCCACACACATGCACCCAGACATAGAGGCTAACATCTCAGGAGGCAGGGTTCCCCCGAGTCCACACTGTTCCTGTTTGGAGGGACGTGCAGGGGAACGAGAGCTGATGCTGCGCTGTGAGAAGCCCCCTCTGCACTCCTTGCGCAGGCAGGCCCGCAGCTGCCGTGGACCCTGCTTGGAAGTGGCCCTGGAGCCCATCTGCTGGGGTGGAGGTCACTGACTCGCCTCATTTGTCTGTGCTAACAGGAGCTTTTTGCAGAAGGAAACAGAGGGAAGGGCAGGGGGTGGAGACAGGGAAGCAAAAGGTAAAAAGAATAATTGGAAATAGCGGCCCAGATCCAGCAGGTCGTTCCTATTAGTGTGTCTGTTTCAATTCAGCGGTTTGGTCCCAGGATGCCGTGCGGGTTTCCTGCGCCATGCATTACTGATTACCTGAAAGAAAACATTCCGGTTTGCTCATGTGGACACACCCAGTGCCCCAATCACGTCATCTTGTCTACCTCAGTTGAAGTAACTTGACTCGTATTTAGATTTCTAACCATTCCATTTTTTATTCCTGGCATTTTGTTCCTAAGCACACTCTTTTCTAAAGAACTGCATATTTCATCATTTAATTTTGCTTTGCACAAAGAAAATATCAACCCAAATTACTGAAAATGACATGATGCATTATCCAAGTTTAAGGAAGTCTCCGTTGACTCAGGCAAAAAGACCCATATTTCTGTGGTGAAGATTAAATTTGTCAGAGATTACTGTCTGTTCAATCATAAATCAGATGATGACATGCACAGGGCTGTCAGATCGATAACATCATCCTAGCTCCCATTTCAAGCTATGACTTAAGCCCAATATCTTCAAACATATTCTATAGGCTCTAATTAATTCCTGAAATAGAATCAAATCATCCATAATGGATCATTTTACTTATGCTTTTTAGTCAAACTTGATGTAAGTGTTTTGTATTAAATAGATGTGCACACACACACACACACACACAATTAAAAAAAGAAAACAAATAAAGCCACATGGGTCACTGAGATGTTAGCTAGAATGACCCACCCTTTAGGAGATACATGATATTGATCAAATTTTTTCTTACATAATTTTGGAAAAGTCTGTGCATTCCCAGAAAAGTTGGGATTTTACAATCACCTCTGTTTCAGTGGTTTAGTTCCAAATGAATTAGTTCCATTTTCCCATTCCACATGGATGGTGTCACACACATATGAGAGCCATTTATGAACTCATCTCAGTCCTCCTCTCCTGTTTCTAAATGTTCGATGCCCAGGGCTCACTCTCTGATATCTTGTCTTCTCCATCTACATGCATTCCTTGATGATCTCACCTAGTACATGTCCTTAAGTATTATCCATATACTGATGCATTAGTACCCTATCACTGCTGTAACAAATTACCACAAACTTAGTGGCTTAAAACAACATACATTTCTTTTTCTTACAGTTCTGGAGGCCAGAAATCAAAATGAGTATTATTGGGCTGAAACCAAGTTGTTGCTTCCTCTGGAGGCTGTCGGGGAGGACTTCATCCAGGCCTCGCCAGGAGGCAGGTGGCCAGTGCTCCCTGTGACCTTTTCTTGTGGCCACCTCACTCCAATCTCTGCTTTCCTGGTCACCCTACCCGCTCCTCTTCTGAACATGTGGGAAATCTCCCTCTGCCACCTCCTACAAGAACAATTGAGATGACATTTAGGTGGACCAGATAACCCACAATAATCTCTCCATCTCCATCCTTAATAGCATCTGAAAAAAATCCCTTTTCCTTAAAAGGTGGCAGTTAGTGATTTCAGGGAGTAGGACCCAACACCCTTGCAAGCATGTTGCAGCTTCCTGGTGTATCCTTCAAAGGCATATATGTCAACACTCAGATTAGAATAAGCTGTAGTCCAGCAGGTGTCTTGGGACATCTCTGACTTCATTCCCCACCACCTTGCCACCTGTCCACTGCACTCCAAGCTCCCGGCTTCTCTGCTGTTTGATTTGCAGGGGCTTAGAACTTGCTTCCTCGTCTCATTCAGGGCTCTACTCAAATGTCACCTTCACTGCAAATCCATCTCTAACCACCTTGTCTCCCACATGGTCTCCCTTTCTGTGTCTCCTTATCTCTTTCTTCTCTTCTCCTCTTTTCCCATCATCATTCCAACCCACCATGCATCCCCTCTTCATACAACATCACTTTCATCTCAGGTTACAGTAAGCGTTTCACAGTACACAAATGTTATATGGCCATGACCGGGACAATAGAAGGTAGTTATTACTGGCTAATTGACAATTCGATTACCGTATAACATTTCATGCACTTACAAAGTGAAATATATATTACAAAAACAAGCCGCAGGTATCATTACAAGATATAATGAAAGTTTATCCTGGTCTCTTTTAAAAGCACTTCTGTATTAAAAGAGCACACCACTGCGGGCAGCAGAGACCAATATGTGCCGTTCGTGCCTAGTGTCACCTTTTCTGGGTTCTGTTTTGAGTACAGGGCTCTTCTCACTGGGGATGGGGGTCCAGTTGGCTCCCAACGTCACACACCCACAAAGTCAGACCTCGACAACAGGCCATTTTAAGTCATTTCCCTAAGTGTTACCTTTTTGTGTGCTGTGTGTGTGTGTGTGTGTGTGTGTGTTTATTTTTTATTTTGAAATAATTCTAGATTCATAAGAACTTGGGAAAGAAGACAGAGATGTCTCCCTGTAATCTTCACTTTATTTGGTTTTTAATAGGATATTTTTACAAGTCAGTAGCTAAGGGAATGATTATCCTAGCTGTTGAGTGCAGGGTGCTTGAGATTCGCTGAACTCATTTTCAGTCCCACAACACACCTGGCTCAGGAGGCTTTCCCTGACCCTTTCTTTGTGCTTCTAGAACATTCTCAGCTCACTTTACCAAAGTATACAAATGGCTGCACCACACTTGCTGGCTGGCTTGCCTCCATCACAGATATATTACCTGCGTGGGGGAAGGGGCATGCCTGCCCTGCTCCTTTCTCAGACAGTTTCACCCTGCTAAATGCCTGGCACATAGCAGGGGCTCAATGTGCAGACACCAACAAGCAGGTCACCCATCCAGCTGGCTGCTTTGAGAGGCCAGGTGACGGTCAAAGCCACACGGCTCTTCACCATTCTTGTTTCATTGCAGCCCTGATCTGCAGGCCTTCTTCCTATGCAGTCGATAGGAGCTGGATTGGATTTATGTTCGTAGCTTGAAATTCACAAATGAAGAGGCCCAGCAGGTGTTTAGGAGCTTGGAGGGTGCAGGGGCTTTACTGTGTATATCAGGTCAAGTCCCGGTGGCCAAGCTTGTGTGATCTTCCTAGCACAGGTGGAGGCAGACACGGGGAGAAAAAGAAGGCCTGTGATTCTCTTAGTGGCTTAAAGTTGACTAAACTCGGGTTGAAGCAGGTTTTGAGGTTTCTGAGCCATGATAATGCCTGAGCAGGAAAGACGATACCTTCACAGTAAGTGGGTTAACTTCCTGTTATTGTGAGAGAAATAAACAAAAGTTCAGATGAGCTATTTTTATTTACTCTCAAGGTGAATTCATAGTCCTTATCTACTCATCATCCCCAATAGAGCCCAGCCATCTCACTTTCGAACAAGGCCTGGGAGATCGATGTCACCTGGAGTCGGTCTTCACCCACTGAGCCCCACACAAAGCAGAGAGAACACGCCCAGTGCCTGCTGCCACAGGGAGTCACCGCCGCCTTTTGTCCTGGACGGTGCTGTTTTGGATAATCATGCAGCTATCCTTATGTGACTTCAAGCAGGGCAAAGCTGCGCTTAAAGAATTGATGTTGCTTTGACTTTTTGGAGCTATTCATGTCTACAACCCAGAGCAAGACCCTGCAGTTACAAACCTAAGTGAATCAGACAATTGGATAAGTGTGCACACAAGGAACCAGACCCACTGGGAACTAAAACGACTGCATTTTGAAACAATATCATTTATAACTTGCATAGCCACAGAGGGGGGAGTGGATCCTAAGGTATTCTTTTTTTAATCTCAGTGCATAAAGTCACTGCGTACACCAAGGTGACAGTGAGTGGCTCGCGTTATTTCTTCCCGCGTGAGGAATGGTTCCTGGAAAGACTGCTCAGTGACCTGATGGCCTCCTGTTGATTCGGGCATCATCAGCCCGTTGGTTAAGGGCTGTTGCCACTCCCAGCCACTAGTGGTTCCTCATTCTTGTTGCATGATCAGCGTGAGGCTTTTGTGGAAATCAAGCCACCCCATGGCTGATTGCTGGGCACTAGCACCTCCTATCAGCTCCGCTGCCTCCCAGCTAATGACAGCTGTGCCACACTTCTCCAGACCGTCCCCGTGTCCTTGAGGGGCTCTTGCCTGCTCCATGCCCAGCCACAGTGCTCCTGCGGCACCGAGTTAACCAACCAATCACATGCTTCTTCGTTAATGACGGTAGGGCCACATATGTGTCTCACGCTCTTTCTTCTCTGTACAGTTTTGAGTTAGTAAATGCAGGCTTCCTAGTTTTATAACAGGGTTGTGTTTCAGAGTTACTTTGAAAATCTGTTGGAGCATCGACAAAATTTTCCTCTAGAAAAGGTAAGAAATGTTGGCTACGTCCTCAGTTCAGCCTATAAAAAGGCCAGGTGGTAGAACTAAAATAACATAGGCCTGCCGTGAAAAAACGGTACTAATATTGATACAAATATATTGTATTTCAAGCTACATGTGATCAATGTGGAGTCCCAGGCCATCTAACCCCATTAACAACAGCCAGATGAGAGCTAGGAGGGGCCACGGACAAACTTTCAAATCACAGGCCCACGGGAGAAAGTCTAGTGAGATGGAGAGAATGCAATATTTCACCACGTCTGAGGGAAATGAAACAGCTCTATGATCCAACATGAATCACTGTGGATGCACCAAGGATGACAACAATGACATAGATGACATCCATGCCTGCTAATTGAAACACGCTGTGATGAGGGCAGAGGAGAAATGGCGCAGTGCAGATGGGATTGGTGGTCCAAGAAGCACACCCCTAGGAGGTGACCTCCTAGAAAGCAAGAAACGTTCTCTCCAAGCCCGAACTTTCCTGATCATAAGAATCGGGAACCGCCAAAACCGGTTTGGCTCAGTGGATAGAGCGTCGGCCTGCGGACTGAAAGGTCCCGGGTTCAATTTCGGTCAAGGGCATGTACCTGGGTTGCGGGCACATCCCCAGTAGGGGATGTGCAGGAGGCAGCTGGTCAGTGTTTCTCTCTCATCGATGTTTCTGACTCTCTATGTCTCTCCCTTCCTCTCTGTAAAAAATCAATAAAATATATTTAAAAAAAAAAAAAAGAATCAGGACCCACTTGCCAAAATGCAGATCGGCAAGTCTTCCTACAAGACTCACTCAATCAGAATCTCCAAACATGAGAACTACCAGTTGGGGCCCAGGTGTCCCCGGAAATGCTGATACCCGACCTGGTCACATAAAGTACGGATGAGGCCTGTCCATGTGACTCCTACGTACAGCTTTGGGAAAAGCACCGAATAGCAGCGCAGACACTGGAAGGGCCGGGGAGTGTGTGTGGATGGGGTGTGACAAGCTCTATTCCCCCTCTGCAATGACAAGTGGAAAGTGTCAGAGAGAAGGGTTCGCTTATTCAGTCCTTTCACAATGAACATTTTTCAAGTTCTTTCATGCAATTTAAGTGTGTGTTCCCTGATTGTATTTCACAATGATCATCTTTCTGGGCTAATCATTCCCTATAGAATCCCCAGGTTTTTTTTTTTTTCATCTGGATTGTCTATTTTTACATTGTCATGTATAGAACCTTTTATTCTGAATGACATCACGGCACTATTTCCACCGAGTTGAACATTAACACGTCAGTGCAATAGTCAGCAAACAGCTCTTGAGCACCTATTATATTCAAGCTCAGGACTGAATGCTGATGAATACAACAATGAATGAGAACACAGATATTCAGGAGGTTGTAATTCACTTAAGAGAGAATAGAGACACCTTAGAAGTTAAGGGAAGGGTACGAGGAAGCATGTGGTCACAGCCACGGAAGGGACTAGGAGTTCAGAGATGGGAAACACCACATTAGTGGGTGCTGGTAGTCAGGATCGCCTCTACAACAGCAGGGTCCCTTTTCAAAAATTAAAAATTCCCAGACAAGGACAGCAACATGTTCAATCAAGCATGCACCCTTCTAAGGCAGGAGGCCTGTGTGACGGCATGGGTCACACACCCATGAAGCTGGCCCAGGCTGTAGGTGGCAAATATCTCTGAGAATTTGAAGAGGTCAAACTGGTCTTTGAGAGAAGGATTGAACTGGTAGGAAGAGCAACAAGAAAAGTTGCCAGCATTGTTTAGGACATAGGATAGACAAGGCAGAATATGTAGACCAGGATTTTCAACTTTGGCTGCCTACTGGGACCGGTACAATCTGCCTGGTGGTGAAGGTTGGCATCGGCAATGATCGTCATGCAGGTAACTTTGATACACTGTGTTGAAAACGCCACCCTACTTCTCAAAACTGTCAAGGTTCCCCAAAGCTAGGAAAGTGTGAGAAACTGGCTTCTTGTTGATAACATATAGTTGGATTTGGTTCTTTAATTCATTCTAAAGATCTCTCTCTTTTAGTATTTAAAGCATTCACATTTAAAGTGATTATTATATACTTATTAGAATCTATCAGGCCTGTAACTTTTTAGTCATTTATTTGTTCTTCCTGTTTGTTGCTCTCTTCCTCTATCTTCTCTGGTTTTAATTTGAACGTTATACATTATTTTTTTCCTCCTAAGCATATTAATTATACTTTTAAAGAATTTTTAGTGAAATCGTTTCTGTATTTGTAAAATGGGAAAGTTTTTAGATTATAGGCTTTTGTGAAAATTAGAATAATATAATAAGCTTATAACTGTCACATTCTAGCTTCTCATTCCCTTTATTATATATAATGCTTACTCAGTATTGAGTGTCCAGTAAATCCGATTTGGAATCCAGACGTCTGTGCAATTTATCTTACACAATCTATGTTTATTAGAATAAATTCTAAATGTTGAATTTGCCTAAAATAATCTAAATCTGATTAACTTCCTCTATATAACTCTATTTAACCAGCATACCTGGTTTGAATACATTAGGTAAGGAAAGATCTTTTAATTCATTTGCCCACTTTTCCTGATATGATAGCAATAAGTCATCTGGATTACTTAATAATGCTTGAACCATGAGGCGATCCTTCAAAAGGGAAATGATATAACTTACATAAGGCTAATGAGCAACTTAGCTTTTTAACTGAATATTTAGAAAACCAACCACACAAATCAATTAGCTATATATATATAACTTAATCGATAAAGAAATTTAAAAAATCAATTAGCTATACCTCTAATTTCAGTATTAGCACATGACAACACATTATTTACTGCTTATATTACAGAGTCTAGTTGTCTATTCATTACTTTCATAACATTTTATTGAGATAAATATTCATTATTGAAACATTCTCTAATGAAATCCAAGACTCAAGACTATGCAATTTTAAGAACTATCTTAAATGCAAAAAAAGTAATTTTATTAAATATTCTGAATAGAAAACTACCTGGCAAAGCTGCAAACTGTCGAAACTAAAATTCCCTTGCCGTGGCCATTTATGTTTTATTTGCTGTTCCACTGCAAGTTATGTTAAAACAGATGCCTAGTCAGATGGCAAGGTTTCTATGTGTTTGGAGTCTATGTGCATGAAGGCTAAAACAGCTTTCCAAAGTACTCTGAATAATTACTTAAAATCAAAATGCTTTTTGTGCTTAATGGAATAATAATACTCCACTAATAGAATCTTTGCTTGCTTACTGTTGAGGGAATTCCAAAAGACTTTCCTGTATCCGAAACACCATTGGAGCTCCTTGGATGAGACCTGGGATGCAATCTGTTCAGGTATTTTCATTATACAAAAGAGTCGTCACTGCAAAATGGATGGCTCCATCAAAACCTAATACAACACAGAGATTTGCAATATGGTGATTACCACTGCGATTTGATTCATTAATTCTCAGTAACAGTTGTTAATCAGCTCATTAAGCAAGTATTGTACAGAAGCTTTCAACCAGGGGAAACCTCTTAAAAACCACTAAATATCTCTCTTTGCAGGGAGAGGAAAAAGGAAGTAGGTTAAATGCCAGAGGAATAGGCTATAAGTGTGGCAGTTTTTCAACTATGGCAAAGTTTTAAATAATTATACTTTTATAACATTATAAACACGATAACACTGAGGACTTTGTCCCTTTTCCAAAAAAAGAGAAAAGTTAGCAGTCAGAAGCCTCCTGTTATTTGACCTTTCTGGATTTTGCAACAATTTTATTAATAAGAGGTAGAGAGGAATTCTGGCCCTGCATCTCACATGTCACCGACGTGCTCATTCTCTGTCTTGCTTTTACAGCACATAATCAATAATGTAGTCCTCATATTTGAGATTGTGTGAATTAAACTTAAATAGAATTTTAGTATTACATTAGTTGATTTTTTTGGCAACTTATTTTCTATTTCTTTATATTGAAATATACCACATGTAACTGTCTATGAGTGATAAGCAAGTTAATGGAAACAAAAATCCTTGACTTACTACCCATTTACTAGGCATATCAAATGCATTACTTAATTTGATCTATACAAAACCTGGAAATATGTAGCCATTAGCCTTAAAATGCTCACAAGAAGTCTGAAGCTCAAGTCAAGTGACTTGTTCAAGTTGAAAAGTTTGTACATTCAGTTCTTACGAGGACAACTCTGTGCTTTTTCTACTAAAACACTGGTTTTTCTCAATAACTAACCAAAAGTAGCAGCCACCCTCTGGGAATTAATCCTATACATACCCAGAAGCATGTTTTATGTGCAAAAGTACCTGGTGAATGCTTAGGATGGAAGTAGTATGGAATCAATTTCAAGAAAGGCTTCCATGCAGTGATATCAGCTTTTGGAAACACAAACTGTGACCATACCTCCTCCATACATAAGTCAGCTGTCTAGGACCAAGCAAACAAGTAAATGAGCAGGCTCATTGAATTGCAGCCAATCAAGCATGTTCCTGAGATTATTCCAGTAAAAGTCTGACACCAGTGCCTTCCCCCATGCCAGGGGCAATGGCTTGTGAAGCATGGTGAGCACTTGAAGGGTTTACCTTCTGAAAAGAGGAACCAGTGCCTCCCAACTGCTCGCCCACGCATGCACTCAGTGTGTGCTTCCTGGCCCACCTGGCCACTGCCATCTCCTGCGTGGTCTGAAGACCCTGTACATAAGCTGATGATATGCGTGAAATCAGGATATTAATGACTTCCAAATAAGACTACCCTCTTACACAAACCAATCCAAGTAGGCATTTACTAATTCAATTTAATTTCAAGTTCATATGTGTTGATTGATTTGATCAGTATTAACTCAGATTGTCTGGTTGGACCTATTTATATATTAGTTCTTGCTCTTTGTCAGCCTCTTAATTTCAGTAAATAGTGTCTCAGACATTGCAAATGAGCAAATTAAAGTATTTCACTGGTAATGATATAAATGTGTGATGTTATTTAGTAATTGCTTTAAGCAAAGAAGCAATATTCCACTTATAAACTTATTTATACTCCCATTGTTAAAAGACTTTCACCCTGCTAATACAAGGCACAACTTTCGTGTTAATAAGACGGAAGTAGGTACAACATTTCGGGGAAAATTAGCCTCCCAATGTTGGTGAGAACCATGTTTCTACAACCTTGTGAAATCCTACCATGTTCAACTCTATCCTTGAATATAATTTTAATGAAACAATAGATCATGGCTTCTCACCAGACTCAAGTTTCTAAGGGGGGAAAAAAGATAGTGCTAACATTTCCTAAGTGGCTCCTGAGCACCCCGTCTGTATTTCTGTGCTCCATTGCTATGTTGTCATGCTTTTATTGCAAGTTATATTTGTCCTCTGTCCTGCAGGTATTATTGTTGCTGCTGACTCCTGATCAAACCAAAAGCTAACATTCCGTAGAGTATACTTCAGAAAATTCTGTCTTAGAGAAATAGCTCATCAAAAACCCATTGTTTTCTTCCATATGGTTCCAGTGAGACCACTGGCCCTGATTCTGGTACCTGGGATTCAGAGAGCCAGTGAGCACTTGAACAAAGTATATGGAGTTCTGAAGACAGTCAAATTCAGGCCAGAAACCTACACAATCTTTTCTGCAATGTGGAGAGTGGGACAAAAAGACTAAAGCTTTTTTTTTCTTTTTTTCCTGGGAAATCAACTCAAGGTGGCTTTATGAATAGAAAGGCTCAGAGAGAGTTGGT
>NW_006286246.1:1153953-1154324 GCF_000327345.1 Myotis davidii | reverse complement strand
GTGGTGTTGGGGGGCTGGGAGTGGGCGGTGCCAGGCCAGCCAAGGCATGTGCCAACGGGCAGAGGGAGTGGACATTGAGAAGGGGTGGGTGCAGCAGCAACCAGTGGTGGCAGGGGCAATGAGGGTTGGGGCTGGCCACTCACTGGCCAGCCTCATCCCCTGATTGGCCCACTGGTCACCTCCCGCAGAGGGAAGCCAGACTGCAGCTTAGGCCCGCTCCCCTAAGCCATCAGTTGGACATCCCTCAAGGGCTCCAAGACTGTGAGAGGGTGCAGGCTGGGCTGAGGGACCCCCCCCCCCCAAGTGCACGAATTTTCATGCACTGAGCCTCTACTATAACTATAATCTCCTCAACTTCAGAGAAACAAGTA
>NW_006286246.1:1141806-1153493 GCF_000327345.1 Myotis davidii | reverse complement strand
GTTTTCCTCGTGAGTCAGGGCAGGAAAAGGATAGAAGGACATGGGGTGGGGAGAATTTTATTTGTTTTACTTTGATCTCTATCTCGCAGGCAAATCTTCAGCTTAAATGAAATTAGTGGAAAGGATACTTGGCTTTGTGAGCCTTCTCCTGGCGCCTCCCAGGACAGCGGTCCTGTCAGCAGGAGGCATATTCCAGCTGGTCCGTCACTTCTGGAAGGAAGCCATAATTTGACCTACCCAGATAGCATTGTAGGCTTACATAAAGTAACTGTGTACTTATTACAGCTGTTTGAATGATACCATTAGAACTTGCAGGTGCCTGTCAGATGAGCTGACATGTATCAAATCAACCTTTTTTTATTATTGTAAATTTTCTGGACCAACCTGTCTGCAAAAGGCCAGTCTAAGCCTCAACAGACAAATGGTGTGCTGCTGCTAGAGATACTGGGTTTGAACTTTGGAGAGAAATAGCCCAAGGATCTAAGATTTGCACAACGAGATTTAGAAAACCTCACTCTAGAGAAGAGATTAGAAATACTATCAGGTACTGAGATGGAGAGCTGCCAGATTACACCAGAGAGAACGAGTTCTCACTCAGAAAGATCCTCAAGATGAAAGGAGTGGAATAAGTAACCAATAAAAATGTTATTGTGATAGCATTCTTGGGCAGACTCTAGTTTAATCTAGGTTCCAATGAGAGACATCTCTGGTGTAACCTATTTTTCAAGCAGATTCCTTCAGGCTTCAGTGAAACAGACATACCTCACGTAGGATCATCCTATATAATAAAAACCTAATATTCAAATTGACTGAACAGTAGAATCGCCTCCATGGCAGCACTAAAGATGTCCAACTAATGGCTTAGGCCCGCTCCTCATGGTGAGAGGGTCTAAGCCATCAGTTGGACATCCCTCAAGGGCTCCAAGACTGTGAGAGGGTGCAGGCCGGGCTGAGGGACACCCCCCCTACAAGTGCACGAATTTTCATGCACTGAGCCTCTACTATAACTATAATCTCCTCAACTTCAGAGAAACAAGTAAGTACTGCCTCAACTTATCTAAGTTATATGGTCATTTGCTGGGATGTTATTATATATATATATATTAAGGGATTTAGCAACTAAAATCAAATCTAAATGAAACCTTCAATTAATCATAATTCATTGTGCTTTCACTTTTGTGAAAAATAGGTCAATGATATGAAAACAAGTTGAATTCAAAGATTTAGTTAAAAAACAACTTTTAGAATTCACTCTATTTCTAAATAATCAAAAGAGTTCATTTTCATCCTTAGCCAAAAAAGTTTCTTAACATATTTTGAATGTTTTTCCACAAGGGAAGAAACACAGTTTTATATTAGTGAGGACCCTTTTGGATATAAGTCACAGAAAATCCAAACTGGCTCATGTAACTAAACACCAGATGGGTCAAGAACATCCAGATCATTGAGACCTACCCTCTGTCTTTTAGCTCAGCATTTATCCATTTGACTTGATCTTCAGACTTTGAGTTGTGATAAAAATGGCTGCCAGGAGTCCCATAACCACTGACCTCTTGGTGCATGGAACCACACTCAACCACAGAGCTACACTGGTTGGATGAGGGGGAAAAAATTGACCTTAACATTGGTAGCAGAACACCCAAATAGAAATTAGTGGAAGATGGTGATTGCACAGAATCAGAACACTGTTTCTTAAAGTGTTTTCCGTGGAACAGAGTGATCTGTGAGGAAATGAGATTGGGAGAGGGCGATTGCCAGAGCCTTCTCTGGTAGATTAAAAAGAACTATAACCGTATTAAGAACTCCAAGAGTCCATGAGTAATAAAGACTGCCTACTTTGCCATTCGTGTGTGCCAAATTTACATGTTGAAGGATTTGTCTGTCATCTTGGGAGGCAATAGGGTAGAAGTTTCCAAAGTAGGACTGGAGCTAGGACTGTCAGTGGTTGTTCAGTTGGGAACAATGGGTTTCTAGACACATGGAGCCAATAAGGAAGCATTTTCAAATAATATAAATGTTCATAAGTAGGGAATTGTTTAAATTATTATAGAATGGGATGCGATAAAACTATAAATATTTTAAACATCTATATTTAAGGGCATGAAAAGAAGTCAAAGGCACATGATCTATATAAATCAGATTGTAAAATAAATGCCTATTGCCTCATTGCATTTTCTTTATTAAAAAATAAAAAGTGGATTTTTTATGCAAAAAAACCCTTTAAAACGTATAATAAAAATAAGAAATGGGGGTTTATGGTTGATTTTTATTTTCTCCTTTGAACCTCTTCACATTTTCAGGATGTGCTTGAGTGTAAAAAAATTGTAAGTTATTATAATTTTTCCAAAAGCTTACTATTAAATACTATAGCACAACCTATCATGCCCTTTCCCTTTCTAATTTGAACATTAGTTGATGCACTTTTAACATCATGTAAAATTTCAAACTCATAAGCCTTTATTCTTTTCTCAAAAATAAAGTCATTTCTTGGTGCTACAGAAGTCAAAAAGAAAGGCTTGTGGGCAGAGCACTTCAAAAAGTCCTCCACTGATTCATACTTCGCTGCCTCATTACTAGATTTCAATAGGGCACATGAATCGGGACAACTTGACATTAACATCAGTTCAATAGAGATGTCAAAAGTATAGGGTGCAATTAGGAGCTGGAAAATAACAAAAGTGATGGAATATCATCAAATCATAGCAGAAATTATCATAGCACTTGACACTAGCCACCTAATGAAGCTGATTGAACTATTCAACAGCTTTTACTTCAGGAATGAAGGGGTGGGGGTGTAATGGAGGGACCTTCCCGGGCAGTGGAAAGATGGAATCACTAATGGAATACCCTCAAAGGAGCTGTCTTCAAACTGCTGAGTTGGAATAATGTTGTCACATCCCGGGGTCAGCGTAGGCTGGAGCTGGGTATTACCGAGTCAAGGATGCTGCAGGCAGCCAGAGTGGATGCTTACATCTAGATCTGAGAGATGAAGTCAGTTCTTCATCATCCCCTGTAATGGAAGGCCCCAGAGAAAATGGAAACTTCTCTCCTTTGTCTCATTTTTTTTCTCTATCTGATGTTGTATCTAAATGAAGAAAAAAATCCCAGGCATACATGAGAGATACGGGCAAATATTAGCATGGAAATTGTCTTGAATTCTTTCCAAAGGAAAACAAAATGACAGTCTTGATAGGAAGCAGATCAGCAAAACTGTGCTGGGATCCATTCTTACCCAGAAGTCTGATAGCTGTCGGGTGGGCAAATGCTAAAAGGATGTTTTTACTTGATCTTTTATTAAGAAAGTTTTCAAACATATAGTGAAATTGAGAGAATATTACAATGAACACTTAGCAATCATTTACATGTTATGGTATATAATTTATTTGAACAGGTATCAAACCTCTTTCTCTGTATCTTTCTGAGTCACTTGAAACTGGGTTACAGTATGCATTTCCCAGTGCTCTATCCTTTTAAAATAATATTATTGTGGCTATCACATCTTATTGTAATCCGAAATTTGTGCACTGGTAGGGTCTGTAATGGCTCCCAGCTGCCAGCAGGGTACTCCCTCCCTTCCCCCACAGGCCTCGCCCCCTGGTCGAACTCCTGGACAACTCCCAGTTGAGGGGACGATTTGCATACTATGCTTTTATTATATAGGATCCATCTCGTGAGTTGCCTTCCCACTAATCAGAGAGTTCTTTAAGGAGAGAGATTACATCTAGACCTCAGCACCCTGCACAGTCCCTGACATAATAGGCATTTTAAAAAGTCTGTGGGATGAATGAATGACTAAATCCATAATATCCTTGCTGTCCTCTCAGGAGTGCCCATCGGCAAAACATGTCAATGTCTTTCGCAAAATGGTTATTAAAGAAACTAACAATGTAATTTCTTAAATATATATATATTAAGTTCACATAAGAGGTCACATTATGAATTCACATCAAAATTGTTACAGGTTTTAATTGAAGGGAAAATTCTACTCTCCAGGTGACATTAAATGTTTCCCCTTTTCTTCAACACCAACCATAACATCTTTTCTCATTGGCTGCCAGTATGCAGGGGTATATTTAGCACTCAATTGTGAGAATTCACTCATTCTCATCGCCAAAAGTAGGTCTTTCCTGATCCTTCCTTTTCCCTCCAACATTTTCCATTTTGTTTTAATTGTTCTGTTTTATGCTTGTTAGCTGTGTCACTCAAGTAAAATATTTTATGGAAGCAAGCAACGTAGAAATCATTAGAAAACAATTATAAAGTAAAATATCCAGCAATTTGCCTTAGGACAAATACACTCCAGAGGCTCCATCCATTTGGCAATTAGCATCCAGCAGGTTTTAGCACCCATTCACCACCTGTTCCGTAGTCTTCACTTTGTGCCCATGAACGCTGCATGCTACATTGAAGGGCTTGGTTTCCACTGTAACAATGAGCAAGGTGCTTGGGGTTTGGGACAGATAAGAAGAACAGAGTATAAGAACCTTGCTTTCATGATCTCACTCCTTTGTGGAATATAATGAACAACATAAACTGATGAACAAGAACAGATCCAGAGACAGAGAAGTAGCGATCAGACCATCGAATCTCAGAGGGAAGGTAGGAGAGGCTGGGGGTAAGGGGTATAAGATCAACCAAAGGACTTATATGCAAGCATATAGGCCTAACCAGTGGACACAGACAACAGGGGGGTGAGGGCATGAATTGGAGAGATGGGGGGGTAATGTGGGGATAAGGACACATATGTAATAACTTAATCAATAAAAAAATTGGAAAAAAAAGAACCTTGCTTTCAAGGTTAGTATCTCATTGAGGAAAACAGGACATTCACACAAAATGATTAATAAGAAATCCTGGTTCGTATATTAGTTTCCTAATTGATAAGAAATCATGGTCGGTATATTAGTTTCCTAGGGCTTCTGTTGGCCTCCAGATCTGGAGGCCACAGTCCAAAGTCAAGGTGCTCATATGGCCATGCTTCATCTGGAGGGCCTAGGGAAGACGCTGTTCCATATTTTCCTCTTAGCCAACCCTCTGCGGTGCTCCTCGCTTTAGTGACTCATCACTACAATCTTCGCCTCCATCTCACATAGAGTGCTCTATGGGTCGGTCTCTGTGTCTCTTCTCTTCTTATAAGGACACCAGTCATAGTAGAGGAAGGGCCCACGAACACTGAAGTATTAATTACATCTGCTAGGACTCTGTTTCCAAGTAAGAGCACATCCATCGGTTCCAGGGATTAGAACTTCAACATATCTTTCCGAGGGACACAATTCCACCCACGCCGTTGGCATAGGAATGAGTACCAAGCAGTGTGAAATTGGAAAGGTTCGCAAAGAGATAAGTTGGGCCTCCTGGAGGAACCCTGCTAACAGGTTTGCATCTTGGTATTGCTTCAGGAGCTGGCCCCATTGGTGGAAACTCTGAGATGCTTGTCTGTGTGTAATTTTTCTACCACGGACACGTTCTTGTTACCTTGCTCGCTCACCTTAGCCCATCCTCTGTTACACACTGACTCTCCCGAATATCACTGTTTGGCGAGCAATCTCATTTCAGCCCTCAGCATTCTTGGTGCGCTCCGAGTGCGGAGTTTTTATCAGCTGTGTGATGAGAAATTTCTAAGGCACTTTTTACAGGAAGGCCTTCCTTCACTCGTGTTCTTATCTCTTATTGCTATCACAAGCTGGTGTGATAGAGTCTGTCAGCCTTAAATTCATAGGTTTTCTGAAGTAAAGAGAAATATACACACCCGATTTTTTTTCCTGCTAACAGTACGTCCACATATGTACAGAGACCAGCAAATAATATCCCCAACTATCAGCCTCACTGCAGTCTCTATGAATTTGAAACAAGACTTTTTATCTCCCTTTCCTAATGGGACTTTTTAAATAGTCTTTGCTGGTTTTCTTTTAGGGATAAACTGTTCACTTTCTTCTTATAAGTTCTTATCAGAATCATCTCCACTCTCTTACCTGGTCAGGTGGAAGAACCATGAAAAATGCTCCATCTCTTCCCAGGCCATGTCTGACGAGCGATCTGAATTTGGATATTCTCCCACGTTTCTCCCTTAAGTGAAAATAAAGAAGCTAGATATTATTAACGTATTATTATTTGATGCACATTTCAGTGAATTTTAATAGTGAGAACTTTCTTAGAATAAGTATTTTTTTGTTAGACATAATCACAGTTGTCATCAATGAACATTTTATTGAACGTTAGTTGGGTGGTATTTTGTTAGGCAATAATTGAACCAATTATGACAAATTGTATTTTTATATAAAATGCCAGCTAATGCAGGGTCACAAGTGTATGACCTGAAGTATCTTTTGAGACTAATAAATGAGAAAAGATATTTACTGTAATAGCTGGAAACCAGAAGTTAGAATAAAGGAGGATTCAATAATTTCAGTTCCTATATCTAAGTTTTGCGTTCCACTCAAGCCATTAATAAGTGTAGTCCTGGTCTTTGTCTCCTCACACACGAATGCTCTTAATGACTGCCTCTCAACCTTCTTTATTCCCATCAACACTGCTCCCAGAGTCATGTTGAAGCATCACTACCCAATGTGTTAATAATGATCTGTAGTTCATCTAACACTTCTACATCCTTCATTCACATTGCTCAATGCCTTGGTGTTAGGTAGCTCTTTGCTCGGAATCCGGTATTAATGCAAACATGGACCACATTCCAACCTTGGGATTTAAGTCTGGGATTGGTCCCACTACTCAGCTCTGCCTCCTTCACCCACTGCCCTCCTGTTTCTATCTTACCCAAAAATCTTCGCAAGTTCTCTATCACTTCTCACATCTAATAGGATCCTTGGCCTGCAAGGCCCTCCTAATCATTAGCATCCATTTGTTCTCCAAAATATCTACCTCTCCCACAGTTCTGCAGCATCCGCAGCCTCCTGCCTTCAACACCACCCCCAAAAGCTATCCAGGCAAATGCTTTTCCTAGTCCTTTCTAGTTCCAATCTTGCCATCCTTCCTGGCCCTTTGGCTCCTCAGTTCTCTGTGACGCCCTCCATGACAACTGTAGGCCATATTGACACTTCTTTTTTTTAGGATTGATGTCCCCTTAGCATTTACATTTCATACCAGACTATTTAGCACTTGCGCTTACACCTATCTCATTATCATTCAAATGTTGGCTTTGAGTGTTAATTTTATTATCCTAACTAGATTGTAATACCTTTGAAGAAAGGATTTTGACATATATTTCTTTTCAATATTGCACATTTAAATATATACTTTGATGATTAATAGTTGATATTACTTAATTTCCTAACCTTTGGCTTTAAAATGTACGTGAATATCATAAAAAGTAAAGCATTTAACTGCAAGTCATATTCTTGTAATGATGCTAGATTAATATCAACATTCCGCTCTCCAAAATTAATTGAAGTAACCCAATGAAAATACTGTTAGTATGTTTGTGAACCCCATATTTTAAATAACACTTAAGAAGGAAAAAATGATAGGTATATGTACCATCCAGGATTTTTTTTTTACAGCTTTATGTAGAAGAGAACTGTTGTCCTTGCGCTTTCTGCTTTATCTGACTGAACATTTTTCATAACCATTAATCTTTACGAGGCCGTATTTACAGTTGGTCCAGGAAAGTCTAGGTTCTGCATGTTTCCTGTGCTCTTCATGCATAGTTTATCAGGTTCTCCATTTGGGATTGCACCGTTCTACTGAGGCAAGAAATTGAGGCCTCCGTCGTGTTGATGCCTTTGAAGAGTAGTGAGGAAAAGGCTTTAAGTGGAGTGACCTTAATGAGATAGAAATTCTTTGGGCACCGAAGGGGGGGAAAAGTTAATTTCCACCCAAAACTTCATTAAACGGACTCTTTGGAAGAAAGGCTAATAAAAGTATGGTGATCCCATTAGTTTCAGGGGAACTCCATGCTGCAATGCCTCAGACAGAGCCGTTGGTCCTGCTTTATCAGTAAAGCATCTTAGATGCCCAGTTAAATGGCACTCCTTCCTCTGGCTCTAACGGATGCTTTAGGGATTTTAGACCATTAGCCAATGGCCGACTAGCTTTATGGGGTTTATGCACCACTGCAGCCACAAAATCAAGTTCCATCCTCTGAATGTGCGGAAGGTCCCTAATAAATTAAAGTTTCCTCCTTCCCCTGCTCCTCCAGGCTTGAGGATTTAGCCTTCAGACAGTAACACTTGGAAAGCCACATTGTGAAGATGTGCTTGCAAAGAAACAAAGCTGGGTCCGGATGCTGTGATATCGTCCCAGACAATTTCCTTTAAAATTCATTTGATTGTTTTTCCATTTTCTACTTGAAGCCTGGTTTATATACAATATAATGCTTTGTTCCATTAGTTTGATGAATGCCCGCCCACCTGTCACAATCTAGAACTTAGTTTCCTTTTGACCTTTCCCAGTTCATACCACCACCGTGTCCCACCCCCCAACACACCCATGTCTCCTAAGTACACAGTTCTAAGGGGTTTGGGTCTCAGATGAGGATCTGTAGCCTCAGTGAATTCATAGATCCACCTACAAAAACATGCCGATGTCAGAATGTCTCAACAAATAAAATTACCAAGAAAACTTCCCACCATGCACCAAGAGTTGATTTGCATTTTTGAGGATGACATACTACAGGTCTGACACCCACCTACACGTATATCTGCCCGACTTCCTTATACTAACAGCTGGATAAATGAGTATGCAGATAAGTGCTCCTTCTTATTTATCATATTACTTTGAAGTAGTTGAGCGGTGATGATGATTCAGCTTCAGATTTATGTTTCTGACACCCATATGCCACAGGAATCGCTTCTTAATGTCAACACGCTGTGGCATATAAGATGCCAGTTTTTAACCAGCACTGTAAGTATGCTTATTTTACACATGCTCTCATCAAGATGGTCTTTTGTTAAGGAGCCCAAGTGCTTATATGCCCAATGATTAAGAAGTTTAAACATACAAGTGCATATATGCTTAGATAGAAAATATCATGTATATTGAAGGGCGAAAGGAATCATGCTATTTAATTTAGCAAAGGGCTTTTACAAAAACAACGGGAAAGTGGTCTTTTGAAAAAACACCTTATGGTGGAGAAGAAGAAAGTGGAGGCGTGCTCACCCCATTCCTGGCTCCCTGCAGTGCGCAGGAAATCAGGAGAGATAAAATGAGCGCCACTGAACCACAGCACCACAAAGCCTGCCATGGAGCTCTCTCCAAATATTTGGGACTGTCATGTGAAACAGGAGTTAATTAGATTTACTCTGTTTACTCCACAGGACAGCACAGAGAACAATAAAGAGAAATTCTAGGGGAGGGGATGTTTGCCTTGATACACAGAAGTCTTGAACAGTTAGGATTCCTTATATATAAATATGTTTGGGCTGCACTGTTGTGCCAAGAAGGAGGCTTCCAGCTTCTAGAAGTGTTTAAGCAGCCTTGTGGTGACCCCTCTCCAGAATCACATAGATGGAATTGCTATTCTAATGCAAAGATCTGCTTCTCCGACCTCATAAATGCATTCCAATTCCAAGATTAAGTAACTCCTTGACTTGGTTGATGAGAAGGTATGATCTCTTCTAGATCAGCTTATTTTTCAGATTCTCCCATGGTTAAAAAAGAATTTTACTCATCTTTCCAGCTGCCCTCTATATTCCCCCAAATAGAAAAAAAAAATGAATTTCAGAAGAGCTCGTCAGGATTTTCTGTGATATGATGGCCTCAGGCAGTGTTACCCATGTAATTAAAATTCTGTTTGCATTCCTTGAAATACAGATAAGCACCTCGGAGTGTCAGCTCTGAAACAGCAGATTGGGTGGTTATCCAACCCGGGCCGGGCACAGTCTGAGTTGTCTTGAATACCTGATTTTGAGACCAAGACTAATTTCCTGCGATCCCTGCTAAGCTTCAGGCTAGGAGGTTACACAGTTCTAGAATGAAATGGTGGCCTCGCAGAAAAAATGAAGCCGAGGAGATTGTGGCGAGGATTTTGCTGTTTACTGTGTGTAGATGCTGTTCTAACAAAGCAATCTGGATTCTATTTTAAAATAAACATTACCAATGTGTGTTCCAAAGCCAGGCAGAGGCCCACTTCCATATCAATTGTGTAAAAGCGATCTGAGAGCCGTAAAAAAATAGAAGCCTATTGCTGCCTTCCAAGAACCAGTGAGAATAATAACTCACATTATCAGAAAGGGCAGAACAAAATGACTCGTGCAAAGAACAAGTAAGACTTCTTGCTTTCCCTCTTTGGCTTTCTTGCTACCAATTTAAGATCAAGATCTTAGAAGGAATTACATTCCATCTTAGGTAGAACTGACAGAAATGCATTTTCAATTACCAGCAGGTGACAATAGAACAACAATGTCAGAGGTTTTTAAACAAGGTTATTTCTTGCTTTACAGAGGTGACTATTTATAAATGACTGAACAAGATATCTAACAAATAATATTATTCGTTTCAAAAATATAATGCTATTTCTTTGGATAGCGGTACATTTAATTTACACTTTTCTGGTTTCTCAGGGCCCCAAAGGGAGAACAAGTCACTCTAACACAATTATTTGTCTTAAACATATTAAATATTAAGTACAACCCCCGGGGACCTATTATAATAAACATGGTTATCATTCATTTCTATTTAAAGAAAGCAGAATTCACTATTTTATTCCATTATAGTTGTTGTCCCTGCTGTAATGGTCATTCTTCTTAGGACATTTCAACATTTTAATATGTTGAATGAATGAATGAAATATAAATAAAATTATGAATGAAATTAATATAAGTAAATGATACAGGTTCTATGAGGCAACCTTATAATTTAACCCCATAATTTTATTTCTGAACCATTTCTGTCTCTCATTCCCATAGCCCTAAATGATTCCCAGATATATATTTCAATGACTCACATTTGAAAAATCCATTTTTCCCAAGTTATTCTACCAATTGGGCTTGTCCTCATATTAGTATTAACTCGTTTTCTCTTGGTGGACTTGGCTTTTCAGTCAAATTATTTGTAAGTTAAAGGTAGATTCACCAGAAAAGGAGTTCAGTGGGCTTCTGAATTATCCTTCTAAAGAAAGGTGGGAATACTACTCCACACTCTTCTTCTTGGAATATTTTCCTAACGGCTCCCAATTGTTTGGAGCATTTGAAGTTATGAGTTAATGTTCACATAGTTAGCTTAGATTACCTCCCATCTAAGTTGAAGGTTTTAATGATGCCAAATTATCTCACCACTTTTCCCCTCCCGTGATTCCATTAACTTTAAGGATTTCAAAGCAATCTAATTTTGGATAAATTGCTTTCCTGTGTTTTGGCTGCTAGCTTTTGACAAACGTTTTTTAGGTTTCACTCAAAGGCTAATTTTTTTTTAAAGTTTAAACACTGAATGTTTTACAAATTATGCTAGCAAGATGTCTTCTTATTTCTCAAGTTTTAGTTAATTACTCAGAAATTATAACTTTCCAAGCTAAAAAATAAAATAGCTTAGAAACTTGATACTGAGCTAAATATCATTGACTAGATTAAATTGATAAGAATTCATTATTAGGAAAACTTGTTTTATTTTCTAGCTGATAATGCTCTAAAATACTGGCACATTTCATTATATTTTGTTTATTGGTAAGCGTGATCAATCCTCAGAAGATTCATATTTTTCCACTTTTGCTTTGGGCCTGCAACTTTCCAGAAGTTGTT
>NW_006286246.1:1123617-1141600 GCF_000327345.1 Myotis davidii | reverse complement strand
ACGTACTTCTGGAAGAAAGGAGGATGGTTGGATTTCTTTTCTTTCTTCCTTGCTTTCTTCCTTTCTTTCTTTCTTTCTTTCTTTCTTTTTTTCTTTCTTCTTCTTCTTCTTCTTCTTCTTCTTATTATTATTATTATTTTATAAAATAAATAGTCATTTTATGTACTCACAAAGGAAACTAACAATTAAGAACTATTTATTAAGTACCATAATATAGTATTATACATTGTGATGGATAAAAGCAAAGATACATGATATATGTGCTTGCCATAATTGTCCTCTCCCAACCAAAACAATTTGAAATGGATAAAATGTGAGGAGTAATAATTATGTAATGCCTTCTAATCTTCAGCCCTTTCTACTAAGCTGGTACTGGACCGCAAGTTTCACATAAGTTATACCGTGTGATGGTCACCACAGTAATAAGGACATTACTATTCCCATCATACCAATGAGAACACAGAGTCCCAGAGATCAGGTAGTTTGCCTAAGGATCTACATCCAGCGCTGGGCCACAATTTAAATCTAGGTCTGACTTCACAGCCCACGTTGCTATAATTTTTGTTAATGCTGCATTTCAGAGTTTTGTGAATGTAGTCTTTTGTAGATGAGAGACATCACTTTCAGGGACAACTTCACAGAGAAGCTGGAAATTGTGTTGAGAAATGAAGGGCAGTCATGAGCTTAGAACTGTGGAGATGTTGGGACTAATAGCCGGACCAGTCTGGTTAGAGTGCAGGAGACTGGAAAACCGAGACAAAAGGAAACACAATGGGTCATTTCTAACAGGTGCTGCATGTTCATTTATTAGGAATTTACAAAATTAGAGCTAGGACATGAGAAATAATTAATAAAAATGTAGCCCTACATAACTGGGGTTTAGAGAAATCTCCAATTACCATCTGAGGCCAATTATGTTTTTAATGTTCTTTGTTTTTCTTCTCAAGTGAACAGTCATCACTGTAAGGGGAGATCTCCAAAGTAATTTGTATTCTTTGGGAAGAGAATATACAGTTTTAAAATGCTTTAGTGAATCAATTAATTCTTAATTGTGTGCTATTTTAGAATATTAAAAATATATTTAACATACCTAGAAATTTTGTATTAAAATGAAAGATAGATCGTTTTTTCTCACAATCTCATTATTTATCATCCTCCAGAAAGAATTTGTTCATTTTCACTTAACACCATGCTTTGTTTTCTGCCTTAAAAGGTTTACATAAATCCTAGGGGATAGTATTTTATTCATGGCAAGACTGAAGTCAAGTCTTATTGATTGCATAGACCTCTTGAATATTCAGAACCATTTGAAACTATTTGATTGTTTTGTTTTGCCCTTATAAAATATATTTTTTTTTTAAAGTCAACATTGTTACCCTTAGTACAGGAATGGCAAATATACAAACGGTTTTGTGTATGTTATTTTCTCACTTCATTATCAGTGATTATTTCAAAATGCTTAATTAAACCTTTATCAATTCTAGGAATTCATTTGTCCCTGAGAGGAAAAAATGTCTGCATTTTTTGGACACTCGTGTCCTCCTCTTTTCCCATTTTGAATTACTTAGAAATTATTTTGTGAGGATAAAACGTGTTTGCCGTACCATTGCGTCAGGGGCAGATTTTAGATCTAAGTTGTTTGATCAGAAAAGAAGAACATAAACAAGCTCAATCACGCTTGAAAGCTTCTAATGGAATTCAAATACAAATGCAATTTACTGGTGCCAGAAGTGCAAGATTTGTGTAATTTGCATGGTGAGCGCAGGGTTAATAAGCAAAGAGGAGAGCAGGGGAGCAGCTCTCAGAGCAGCAGATGCAAGCGGGAAGCATTTCACCCAGCCCCTCAGAAACGGGAGTTGATCAGGCAATGAATACAGTCACAAACACAAAGCACCCTTGGATCTTAACCTGCCTAAGGAAAGCGATCCAAACCAAATACGTAAAATTGCTTGACTAAGACGACTTTCCAGTGAGGTGGGAAAGTCTCATAAAAACCCAGAAATGGAATCCCAGGAGCAAGGTTGCCTGGCTCGGCCTGTCTGTCAGCTCTGAATTATTTCATAGCGATTCAGCCCCGTTCCGTTGGCCAGGGAGCTAGTTCATTTGCACTAATGAGTCCACATTGAAACTGGCTACAGCAATAAACTTCCTTTTCTTTTTCTTTTCTTTTTTTCTTCAACCCTACTTTCCACACATCTCAGTCAGCCCATGTGAGCATTTTATTTTTGTAAGACCGAGGCAGTATTAAGAATTAGGAAGACCACTGAACAAGTGCTTTTAGAAGACTTTTATGAGCTTCAGCTATTGAAAATACAAAATGGGTTGTATTTCATGATTCCAATGAAACAGCAATAGTCTTACCTCCACTCCTCATCCTGGGAGATGCTAGGCCATGTATAAGCTTTGGGAATCTGGGAACAGGGTCTGCATTTGCTTACCCCAACACCCCCAGCCCGCTCAGCATGCTCCCTCTGCATAGTCAGGGCTAGTTAATATTTGTTGGCTTTGCAAATTGAGTGTCAGTGTTAGATAAGGCCACAGGAGAAATGTCATTCTTAAGGTCAACTTTCCTGAAAAGTTTGAGAGTCAAGTAACATAGCAGCCCGTTGATTAAAATAGATCTATATTAAAACAGATTTGGATTATTTATGGATAGAGTGGAAAAGTCACATGAATTTGCACCTTAAAACTTGAGACTTCAAGCAATTGCATCAGGCAGCTGCTTCCCGCCTTGTTCTCAGACTTCTCCCTTCAGGACGAGGATCTTCAAGGGGAAATGCATGGACCACAGAGTAGATGAATATCGCATGAGGCCTGAGGTAGGAGAGTCAAAGAGGACGGATTTATGACCACTTGACAGACATTTGTTAATTCAACACACATCTCAGAGGGGAGACCCTATCTTGCGCATTTGGTGCCCTGACCATGGCACACCCTGGCACACTGGAGACCTGAGGCACTAGGTTAGGGAACTTAGGAGATGGTGTAGTGAAGGAAAAACATTCTTTTTCCTTCTCCCTTCCTGGCTCCTCTAGCTGGAGCCCTGGAAAGTTAAACTGACAAAGGCAGATTAATAAGCAAAAACAGTTTACTAATGTGGACAGTGCACATCTCATGGGAGAAACCTCATGATGACTAAGTCAAAGCGGTGGTTAGAACTTGGATTATACAGCATCTTAGACAATAAGTCTTCAGGAAGGCGACAAGACAGAGGAAAGGGGTTAGGCTTCGGGTGGCAAACTGCACAAAAGGAACCATGCAAGGAATGAATGGAACCAGGTTTGTTTATGCAGGTCCATCTCAATGTCACCCTGCGTTTTCCCTCCCCATGGCTGTACACTTCCCTGGGAGAGGCGTTCTATGGCAGTCTACAGTTTTCAGAAGTTTTTGCTTTTAGTCAGGCAGGGGAAGCTCCAGGAAGGTGTATTTCTGCATTTATTGATTTTTATTTGCCACCAGCTCAAAATAATCCTGATGCCACCCTCGATGGGTTAGCATCTCTAATTGTCCTTGTCCAAAATTAAATGAATGCCCCAAACCAAAGATTACATTCTGTATCCTTCTCCCTGTAATGGGATTGATTAGCAAAGACACCATTCGGGTGATAAAATGCCTTGTGCCCCCCCACCATCCCCCGCTTTTGGAACTGAGGAACTTAAATTTAAGAGCTATCAGGGTTCCTTTCTCCTAAGTTTCAAAGAGCAAGAGACAGATGAGGTCTTAAAGACCTCTTCACTCTTTCTCTAGATGAGATTTAAGAAAAATAGTGACCACGTCACACCTCTGTGGTCTAGAGTAGGAGTCAGAGAGCTTTCTGTAAAAGGCTATAAATACTGTGGGCCACACAGGCCCCACAATTTCTATCGCAACGGCACAACTACTCCAATCCGCCCTTGTAGCATGAACGCAGACATAGGCAATATGTAAATGAATGAACGTGGCTGAGTTCCAACAAAATTTTTTTATTTCTTTATTTTCTTAAAAAAATTATATTCTGTAGAACCATACATATTTCTTTAAGATTGTCAATCTTTTCCTTTTTGATTAGTTTTCCCACTTTTATCTGAGTGGTTATAGAAACTCCATTTCTATGAAGACTTATTGGGCTGGATTTCTCTTAGGCATCCTTTAATTCCTTGAATGTATACGTAATTGTACTAAGAGAAAACCCAATAAAAATTACCAACTGTTTTGAGGAGCTAAATTTCACTGGCCATTTCTAAGGTTAGTATCAGTCTCTTCACTAGCATGTAGTTTTTCATAATCTATATTAAAAGCTATAAATGGGCAAATTAGATTAAATTATACTATTTATAATTGATGCTTTTAAGCTATGATAGTATATGGTATTTTCTGGATATATTTCTTTGTACTTAATTATTTTATCAGCTAAAGATGTATTTTTATTCAATACTAAAGTATTTTTTAAATGGTTGAAATAAGGTTTATAGGTTGTGTTAATTGAGTAAATCTTTCTATGGTAATTATAGTTTTGTTGTTCTTAAGTATTTATAAATAATGTTATTTGCAGGCTTCCCCAATAATTAACTTAGTCACTTATTTATTCAAAATATTATTAAGTACTTACTGTACCTAATTCAATTAGGCAATAAAAGGTTTAAGTGCATAGATGCTGGCATCAAGTTTAAGTGCCCATGTTTCCACTTGCATCTAGGTAGGTGACTATGCAATGAGAATAAATTGTTCTGACTTATCACAGTCACTACTTGATAGAATTACTGTGATGGCTGAATGGAAAAGACATGTAAAATGTGCAGTGCAAACGCAGAGTGAGTTCTCAGAATATCTTAGCCATCAACGTTGCTGGCTGCTGGGTGTGATGCACATGATCTTCTCTTTCTTCTCCTTTGAGGAAATATTCCAGAAATCAGCATTATTTCCTGTTTAAGTTCAACAGCAAAGCTACCACCTAGAGAAGGCCTTCCAATTGCCACAGTTTGGGGGGAAAATCAATTAAGCGATACAAGTCCCTTTCCCAAATGACTAGGTCACAGCCAATATCCTGGCTGCACTGAGTGGCATTGACACAAAGACCACCTATTCTGCAGCCCCACCCTGGGTTGATGCATTGCTGGCGTAATGTCTGGAGGCTTTGCGCAGCTGCCTGCATCAGTATGCGACCTAAGTCTTGGCCTCTGAAAAGCATGATAGGAGCATCTACAAAGGCAAGTTTCTTGGTCTTCCAGGGCAGCCGGGTCTGCTCTTCACACCCACGGGACTCACACATTGGAGCTAACGACTTGAGAGCATCCTGTGCTGCTCCTGGGGACTCAGCCAAGCTCCCGAGGCCCGGACAGCCATTTCGGCCATTACTTTGATTCAGTGTGACAGGGTCTGGGCTGCAAACCGCTCTGGCCAACGCGCAGGGATACTTTACACGGTTATCGGTAGATAGATAAACCCGATTTCCTTCTGAGCCCTAATCATGCTTGATATAAATCCTAGAAATAATGGTTAATCCTTTGAAAGAGAAAGGTCCATTTGCAGCTTGGCCATACACTATATATTATAGTAAGTTCCAGGTAGATTAATGAATCAAATGTAAACAAAAGAAAATATATAGCCTTAAACAATTTTAAGTAATTAAAGAGCTAGCAAAGAATTACACTCAAATAGTGCTCTGAACTTTTGGATGGAGAAAGGCTTTCTTAATTCAGGAACAGTAAAAGAGATGCCAAAGAAAAAAGGTCTGATGGAACTACCTATAATATGCTTTTTTTTTTTAACTTGACTTTGAAAAGTTTTACAATTAGAAGAAAAGCATTGGCCCAAAAATGACAGAGAAGGTTAATTATTCTTAATTTATAAAGTGTCTTTATAAACTTTTATAAAACTAGAGGCCCAGTGCACAAAATTTGTGCATGGGGGGTGGGGGTCCCTCAGCCCAGCCTGCACCCTCTCCAAATCTGTGACCCCTTGGGGGATGTCCAACTGCAATCCAGTATCACTGGCTCCTAACCTCTCACCTGCCTGCCTGCCTGATCACCCCTAACCACTCTGCATGTCTTCCTGATCACCCCTAACTGCTCTCCCCTGCCAGCCTGATTGCCCCCCTCTGCCTTGCCCTCCCCACCCCCCACCCCCACTGTGGCTTTGTCTGGAAGGACATTTGGAAGAAGTCTAGTCTATCTGGTCTAATAATATTACCCTATTATTAGTATAGATTATTTTATTCCCACTTATAAGTGGACTAGAGGCCCAGTGCACAAAATTTGTGCATGGGGGGTGGGGGTCCCTCAGCCCAGCCTGCACCCTCTCCAAATCTGTGACCCCTTGGGGGATGTCCAACTGCAATCCAGTATCACTGGCTCCTAACCACTCACCTGCCTGCCTGCCTGATCACCCCTAACCACTCTGCATGTCTTCCTGATCACCCCTAACTGCTCTCCCCTGCCAGCCTGATTGCCCACCTCTGCCTTGCCCTCCCCACCCCCCACCCCCACTGTGGCTTTGTCTGGAAGGACATTTGGAAGAAGTCTAGTCTATCTGGTCTAATAATATTACCCTATTATTAGTATAGATTATTTTATTCCCACTTATAAATGGACTAGAGGCCCAGTGCACAAAAATTTGTGCACTGTGGGGGGTGGTCTCTCAGCCTTGCCTGCCCCCTGTCACAGTCCAGGGAGCCCTCAGGGGATGCCTTCGATCCTCGCAGCCACCGCGGCTTTGTCCGGAAGGATGTCCAGTCTATCTGGTCTAATTAGCATGTTACCCTTTTATTAGTATAGATTGTACTAAACCAAAGCTAAAGAATGTAAATACTATTTATTTTCAAAATCAGGCTGTTCAAATGCCTTAGAGAGCCATCACACTAAATAAATGTGTACATTTGGGCTTTTAAAAAACTGGGATAATGGTATTAACAGCTCCATAGACTTTTCGCGAGGACTGAATTAAATAATGCATGCGAAGTATACAGTAGCAGCCTGCTAGTAAGAAGGGGATGGAAAGAAGAGTTCTCTGTTTCCTGTGATTCCAGAGCAGGTATAATTCTAGATTTCTACACTGGAAAGGAGTCTGGACTAAGCCAACCGGATTCTAAACAGGAGCCATGCAGCACTTTGTAGAAATCGTGCATAAATAAAGGCATGAACATCTTAGCCAAGGAGTTCACTCAGATCGTCTCTAATTGAAACACAAATAATTCAGTGCCCCAAGAAGCAAAGAAGCAAGCTCTGCCCTCCCGACTCGACTCAGCCAAGGCACGAAATGAGAAGCCAGGAAGGCCCACTTCCTGTCTGTGTGGCAAGGGTGGTGGCTTGTCAGCTGTCCCTGCAAGAAGCAGTAGCAGAAGGGACCCCCCCACCCCCAAGCTTGACTGAAAGCAGCCCAGGATATGTCCAATGTCCTCCAAGGATGACATGAGATTTTCAGAAAATTCTTTGAAAACTTTTCTTTTATTCCATTTGTGTAAAATTTAAATCGGTTTTATGTAGTACTGTAAAGAGAGTCAAAGAAGGCAGAAATGGACAAACAAAATACTGAATCCACTACTTGAAAAGGAAATGAAATCACAGGCTGGTCATAGAGTGAACCTCAGTGGTTCTAACACCAATTTTTTTGCCTAATATATTCATTGTATTTCTCTACATTTCCATTTTAATTATCAGGATAGAAAAGGTAGCAACCCCTTTGCCACATGCTATAATTTATACTTGCTCTAGCAAGATAAGTAATGCCACTCCAAATACATTATAAACAAAATATTTATTAGGAAAGCCTCATTAGCATGCATTTCATTCTGATAATAAGATTTAGGAATTTAAATTAATATCAGCATTATTTGAGAACATGGTTATTACCATTTAATAATATTTAGCATTTATAGAGTCCTTTGTGTTTCCAAAGTACTTTAATCATTAATTAATTAAACCTCAAATTGTCATTGTGAGCAGGTTCAGCTCATGGTTTCTTCAGTTATAAAATTGTTTTGATAAGCATTTTAACGTCTCTAACCAGGAGTTCTCACTAATGCTTATTTTCTGGAAAGTTCTTTCATGCAGCGTGAGATTGACAGTATATCCAGGCAGGAATCTCTCTGCTTGGATCGGTTAATGATATTCTATCTGTAGCTGTGGGGACCAAAAATATCTTAATTCCCATTCTACATCTGTTGCCCCTGGTCCTCCCCGCTACCCTGCAGACCACACAGGGACATGATACAGCTAAGGGCCCAAAACACACCCCACACTTCTTATTTATCCATTCAAGACTATGTCACAAAATGCCCCTTGATTCAAAATGAAATAGCTTGCCTGGCTGGTGTGACTCAGCCATTGAGCATCGACCCAGGAACCAAGAGGTTGCCGGTTCAATTCCCGGTCAGGGCACACGCCTGGGTTACAGGTTCAATCCCCAGTGTGGGGTGTGCAGGAGGCAGCCAATTGATGATGTTCCTGTCTCATCAATGTTTCTCTCTCTCTATTTCTCACCCTTCCTCTCTCTCTGAAAAATCAATTGAAAATTATGCTAAGCAAAATAGTCAGTTGGAGAAAGATAAATATCACATGATCTCACTCATTTGGGGAATATAATGAACAACATAAACTGATGAACAAAAACAGATCAAGAGACAGAGAAGCATTGATCAGACAACCAACTTCAGAGGGAAGGTAGGGGAGGCTGGGGGGAAGAGAGAGAGATCAACCAAAGGACTTGTATGCAGGCATATAAGCCTAACCAATGGACACAGACACCAGGTGGGTGAGGGCATGAGTGGGGGATGGGGGGACAAGGGGAGATAAGGACACATATGTAATACCTTAATCAATAAAGAAAATAAAAATTAAAAAAAATATTTTTTAAAATGAAATAGCTTGAACTAGGAGACATACTCCCCTGGGGTGGCTGAGGGGGGCAGGGCGGAGGAGGACCCTCACTCTACAATATTTAATGCTTCCCTATTACCTATATGCAATTAAAATTCCAGTTCCTCAGGTCTGATATGTACCCCTTTACAATGTCTTATTTGACTTCACACATTCCCTCCCAGCTGTTTCAGGCAGGTATATCCAACTTTTCTATAAATACATGGGCCAACATCCCCATCTCTGGCTTTTATTTGAGCTGTTTCCATTACCCACAATGTTCATATATTTCTTCGTGGCTCCCGTACACTGTGAGGGCCTGGAGAAGATGGAATGGGTATTATTCATTTCTTCATTTCCACGGTGTTTATAGAGCTTTTTGAAAATGCCAGGAAGTCACAAAATGGGTTTTTAACAATAATTGGATTGAAGAAAAGCAAGTCAGGTTTTTGTTTATATGTTTTTCATGCCTGCAGCTGAGGAATGGCATCGAACTCCAACACAGTTAATCTAAGGAAAGATTTGCAGCATAAAGATTTTTTTTATGTGACTCAATAGAAATATGATGGCTTCTGGTCAGAAATAGAATGGATTCTAGTCAGAGAATCACAAAATATGTAGGAAAACTAGCTAAGATTTTTTTTATTAAATAACTTGTCTATGTTTAGAAAACTTCCTGGATAAGAATGTCCTGGTTGGAAAAGATCTATATAAGTTACACATATATTATGCTCTTTTGTGCTTTTAGATAGAAGCACTAGCCATACATGTAGGAGTAGGAACTTGCATTTTCCAAAAATGTGGGAAATTAGAGTAAAGCTTCCCTCTGTGAGCCAAATGATTGGTCTGTTTCAATGGTCCCACACGAGAATCTCAGTAGTTAATGCATTTCACTCAGTGAATAGGCAGCAAAACATGTAGCTGATATATACCTACATATCTCTCTAGTAGAAAAATATGTCTCTTTTCATTGGAATTTCAGATAAAAGGTTCAATTTTTTTTTTTAATTTGAAGTTAAGTTTATGGGCTGGTTGTTCTCTTGCACAGAAAAATTAATGTATCATGGTCTTAAGAATCCATTTCATTTGACACCTGAGAAACTTCCCTGCAGGTCTCTCCTGAGGTGGGGTACCAGCTGGGTGCTGAGGACCCGAGGACAAAACACAGGCCTGCCCTGGATCCGAGCAGCTCCCTCTCTCGCAGGAGGGCCCAATGTGCAAGCAACTCACAGCGTGATGGGCTGCAGGAGCCTGGAGCAGGGCCGGCGCCTCCTTCCTGAAGACATGGGAACTGAGCCCAGGGAGCTGCAGGCAGACCGTTGGGCTGGTGGGCAGAGGACAGCGGAGCTCTTTGCAAGAATTAGAGCAACGTTGGTGGCGCTCATGTTGGGAGAGAGGGGAAAATTGAGTGACAGGGGTGGTAAAACCAAAGCATCAGAAAGGACATCCAGCCTTGTGGGGCCTGGAGCAGACGGGAGAGAAAGCGACTTATCTAGAGAGGCCGGCGGGGCACAGCCCCCCACAAACACGCAGCTGCCAGCGGAAGGGCCAGCCAGACTTGACCGAGCTTAGGATTTTAAAAAAAGAACAGATATATAAAATGTTATATAAAACACACCAATTTTTCGTTTTGAAAACTGATTTAGACTTCTTAATACTGTGTTCTAGTGAAGGAAAATGCTTGTGGGCTTAGTGTGACCTGCAGCTGGCCAGGGGCAGAGCCCTCCCCAAGGCGGCAGTTGGAGAAGGTGGGCAGGACAGAGCTTGAAAAAGGGAAAAATGAAATCATAAGCGTATTTTGCGTTTGTTGATGATGGAGGTGTTTATTCTTTTGATTGTGATGGTTTCACCACCTATACATCCATCAAAACTTACTGGACATTTGAAATATATACTTGAAATATAGACTTTATTGTATGTCAACTGTACCTTGGTAAGGCTATTTTTTTAAGTTGAGAAAAAGAAGTATGCCTTCCAGCATCAAAAAGTAAAGCAAAATAAAATTCATATGTTTCCTAGTAACAAAGTCTCCCCAGAGTCCCTTGTCCCGTGTGCCCGATTGAAGGCGGCTCCAGGTAAGGCAACACCAGGTGATGGACTGGCGCCTTTGCCAGCAGTCACCCGGGAGTGAGCAACTCATCCCAGAGCAGTGTGGAACGAAAAGAACGAAGAGGGTGAAAGACAGGAGGCCTGGCCCTCAGTCTCCAGGTTTTTTTTAGTCTCTTATTTATTATAAACTAAGAACTAAGAGAATCCCACAAGGTAGGAAAAGAAAGACAAAATGTGGGTAGGGGAGCCTGAAGGGGGTGCAGGAATGGGGTGCAGTCAGATCTGGTTGCAGTTCTCACCCTGTGCTGCTTCTATGGGGTGTGTTTGGCAGTCGGTCCTTCCACAGACCTCCCGAAACCCTTCTTCTGAGCCCATCCTACCGAGTGTAAGCCATGATGTGAATAAAGAACGAGAGCTGCTCTGAAGCCGAGAAGATTGCTCTTAATCACTTCACTCTCCAGGCTCTTACAGATTCAGCTGTGATGCGCCCACTTAAGACAGGAAGCGGGCCCAGGGCTGGTGCGCGGCGGTGAGATTTTCTGATGAGCCCATCTTCTTCTGTTTCATGAGCCCACCTAATTAATTGATTAAGGAGCATCATACTTTTCATTTGATTATATGTAATACATATATGCACTCTCTGAAATATCTGCAAGCAAAAGACAGAGAACGCTTATAACTGATTCTCCCTTGGGAGGTCTTTCAGGGACTTTTATCATCTCTTCTTTCAGGGGAAGTTAAATTTCCTAAGAAGAGAAATTGTGCATTTTCCTGTACACAATGGATATTTTTTTGTTTCCTTTATCTTCTTGAGTGAAAAGGCAATGATAGAAAATATAAAGTCAGGTTCTGAATTATATTAAACACTTGTAATTTGTGAGCTGTTACGTTAACAATGAAATTGTATCTAGTGTAAGTTCTCAGCACAATGGATCCAGTTATGCTCCGTGGCTCACATGAGCATTATTAAGAACTATGCTGTTTAATCACACAAATCACATGGCAAATGGTCTACCCTGAGTGTTGAACCACGGGCAAAGAGAGCAACTAGGAGGGAACTGGGTGATGGGTCAAGTGAAAGGTCACAGAGCATGGCCAAGTTCAAGAGCTAGGAAGGCCGCCAGGAGGTGAGTAGTGGTCAAGCAGTTTCATTATAGATGTAGAACTGAGCTGTAGACTCGGCAGAACTGTCTGACCCTGAATCCTCCTTTGACTCACTTTGAAATCTTGGAAAAGGCATTGGTTTTGCTAAGTCACATCTCATGACATAAAGGGAGTCCAGTGCTTGGTACTTATTAAACATACAGTAGAAGGTAGCTGCTGTCATTACAAATTCATAGAAAAGACTTGTAAGTATCATTTCATCCTACCAACCCATTTTACAGAGTAGAATAGTGAGACTGGAGACATAATGTTACTTAATTAAGCTCATACAACTAGTTAGGAACAAGGGCTGAGAATGGAACAGGAAACTGTGACCTCTTCCCCCTTTTGTTTTTTTATTTGATAGATAATATCTGTCTTGCTCTTTATTACACCTTTACTGAAGTAGAATCCTATATAATAAAAGGCTAATATGCAAATTGACCAAACAGCGGAACAACCCATCACTATGATGCGCACTGACCACCAGGGGGCAGACGCTCAATGCAGGAGCTGTCCCCTGGTGGTTAGTGCGCTCCCACAGGGGGAGTGCCACTCAGACAGAAGCCGGGCTCACAGCTGGCAAGCACGGCGGTGGTGGCAGGAACCTCTCCTGCCTCTGCAGCAGCTCCCTGACAGGGTGTGGGCCTAAGCCATCAGTCGGAAATCCCCTGAGGGCTCCCGGACAGTAAGAGGGCACAGGCCAGGCTGAGGGAACCCTACCCCCGAGTGCACGAATTTCATGCACCAGGCCTCTATGTGTCATATACTAACTCATAATTACTTAAAGTGTAAAAATTGATGAGTTTTGGCATATGTACATGCTGATGAAACAACCACGACAATCAAGATAATGATTCCCGGCCAGCGTGGCTCAGTGGTTGAGCATTGACCTATGAGCCAGGAGGTCACTGTTTGAGTTTCAGTCTGGGCACATTCCCAGGTTGTGTTGTGGGCTCAATCCCCAGTGTGGTGCATGCAGGAGACAGCCAATCAATGATTCTCATCATTGATGTTTCTATCTCTCTCTCCCTCTCCCTTCCTTCAGAAACGAATAAAAATATATTTTTAAAAAGACAATGAATAGATCCTAATTTTCCAAAGTTTCTTCCTTTTCCTATGTAATCTATTTCTATCTTCCTCAACTGCTGTGGACAACAACTGACCCACCACCTGTCATTATAGATTGTTTTTATTTTCTGGGATTTTACATAAATTGAATCAACTAGTGCATAACATTTATAGTACACTATACTTTTTTTTTAATCTGGTTACTTTTACTCAGAAATATTGTTTGAGACTTATTCATGATTTTGCATTTAACAGTACTTCATGAGGTTTTATTCCTGAGTAGTCTTCCATACCACAAGTGGCTCACCCATGAACCTGCTTATAGACATTCCAGGCGTCTCCAGTTTGAGGCTATTACAAATAAATCTGCAGCGCACATTTGTGTACCAGTCTTTGTGGGACATATGTTTTCATTTCTCTTGGGTAAATACCAGGCATAGATTAGCTGTCTTCTGTAGGAGGATGCTCAGCTTTTGAAGACACTGCCAAACTCTTCCTACGTGGCTGTGCTTTCTATGTTCCCGCCGGCAGGGTCTGGGAGTCCAGTTCTTTCACATCTCCGCAGACATGTGCAGTAATGATTTTCTATTGCAGCATAACAAATTGCCACACACTTAGTGGCTTCAGATAGCATAGGTTTATTCACTCACAGTCCTGTGGGTCAGGAGTCCAGGCCCAGTGTGGCTGGATTAGCTTCTCCGATTCTCACGAGGCTAAAATTAAGACACCACCGAGCCTACATTCTGATCTGGAGTTCGAACACCTCCTCTAAGCTCTCCAGAGGTGGCAGAATTCAGTTCCTGGATGTTGTCGGAATGAGGTCCTCATTTCCTTGCTGGCTATGGGCCATGGGCCACTGCTCTGATCTCCCGGAGGCTGCCTGCATTCCTCGACGTGTGGCGGCACTCCGTCTTCAAAGCTGGCGCTGGTGCACAGAACACCTCTCTTGCTTCTGATGTCTCAGACTTCCCCCATCACCTCCGCATGATTCGATCAGGCCAATCCAGATAATCTCCCTATCATACCTTCAACTGACCTGGGAGCTTAATCACCTCCACGGAAGTCCCTCTGCCACAAGAATAGTATTTCATCATATTCACAGGCTCTTTTTCAGGCTGTTTTTGGCTTTTCTAATCAGTTTGTCTTTACAAGTAAATTTTAGAATCAGCATGTGAATTTCTGTAAAAAGCATGCTTGGATCTTGACTAAAATTGTGTTATGTCTCTCTATGGGTCAATTTGGGTAAAACTGATATCCTAAGACTATGGAGTCTTCTGGCCAATGAACATAGTATGTTTTTCTATTTATTCTGGTCTTTAATTTCTCACCATGAAGTTTTGAGGTTTTGAGTGTACATGTTTTGCAAATCTCTTGTCAATTTATTCCAAAGTATTTTCTAATCTTGATGGTATTTTTTTCTTTAATTTCATTTTTTGTTTGTAGATAGTAAGTGCAAATTCAATTCATTTTTTAGTTCCCATTATAAATACTTTTAATATCTTTTTTTGCCTACTGCACTGGTTTGGATGAGCAGTACACTGTAGAACAGAAATGGGAAGAACACATAGTAATTAACTAATGCCAGGTCTTAGGGAGCAGGATGCAGGCTTTCATCATGAAGTGTAATACAGTTGCAGATTTTTCCTAGATGCCTTCTATCTGCTCAATAAATTTCCTTTCTCTTTCTTGTTTGCTGAGAGGTTTCTTCTTTTAATCATAAATAAGTGTTGGATATTTTCAAATGCTTTTTCTACACCTATTGTGATCATATGATTTTTCTTCCTTCAGCCCTTGATATGGTGAATTATATTGTGTTAGCCTGTTAATGTGAGGAATTACATAGTAAATCAACCTTTCATTTCTGAGATAAGCTCTATTTGGTCATGATATGTTATCCTTTTATATATTGTTATATATTTTATATATTGTTGTAACTTATTTATTGAAATACTAGAGGCCCGATGCACAAAATTCATGCAAGAATATTCGGCCCTTGCAGCCCCAGCTTCACCTAGAATGTCGTTCAGACAGTCGTTCCACTGTTCAGCCATTTGGTCAATTTGCATATTATGCTTTTATTATTATAGATTAGAGGCCCGGTGCACGAAATTCATGCAGGGTGGCGGGGAGTTCCGTCAGCCTGGCTTGCACCCTCTCCAAGCCGGGACTCCTCGGGGGATGTCCAACTGCCACAGGGATCAGGCCTAAACCCCGGCAGTCAGACATGCCTCTCACAATCTGGGACTGCTGCCTAACCGCTTGCCTGCCTGCCTGATCACCCCTAACCACCTCTGCCTTGGCCCCGCACCCAGGACCCAGGCTTCCCTCCTCTGACTGGCCACAGGAACCTGGGACTCAGGCTTCCCTCCCTCTAGCCGGCCACAGGCACCCAGGACCTGGGCCAGCTTCGCCTGAGCCGGCCGTAGGCACAGGCACCCAGTATCAGAGGTAGCTTTGCCCGGGCTGGCCACAGGCACCCAGGACTATGGGCAGGTGGCTTCGTCCGGGCCCCAGCCGCAGGAGCCCAGGACCAGGGGTGGGCAGCTTCTCCTGGGCCCAGCTTTATCAGGAAGGATGTCCAGAAGACGTCCGGTCTAATTAGCATATTACCCTTTTATTAGTACAGATGTCTATTTTCCTATTGGATATAGAGTCCATTGACTTAAATTGTTTCTTCATTTGTAATAGAAGTATTTGTTATAAAATTCCTTTAAGCACTGAATAACTGCATCCCCTATAATTTTAATGTAATATTTCAACTTTCACTCCATTCAAAATACTTCATAATTTCCTTTGACTAGTGGGTTACATAGGAGTGGTTTATTTACTTTCTAAATATTTGAGAAATTTCCAGATATATTTCTGTTACAGATTTCTAATTTAATTCTATTTTGGTCAGAAAAGATACTTTTATGATTTTCAATGCCTTCCAATTTAGGAGGAGTTTTGTATGGCTCAGAATATGACCTATCTTGTAAGTGTTCCCTGTGTACTTAGTAATAATGTATCTCCTGCTCTTGGTGGTTACAAAGTTCTGTGGTTACAAAGTTCTGTAAATATCAATGAAGTCAAGTTGTTTGCTAATATTGTTGGATATTTTCAAATGCTTTTTCTAAATCTATTATAATTCTTTTTATCTTTGTATGTCTCTGGAACATGCCTTTGCTTTCCTCTACCATTGTGAACATAAGGAGTATATTCACAGTTTTTAAAAATGTCTTTGTCTACTAATTCTATCACATTTTCACTTTTTTGTCTTTTCTAATGATTGTGTTTATCCTCATTATAGTTCTTTTTTCTTTCTGCTTCTTTGCTTGCATCACAATTTCTGAATAGACATTATGAATTTACTCTTTTGGATACCGAATTCTTTAAAATAACTTTGAGCTTTGTTTCGGGATATAGTTGAGGTACTTAGAAAAAGTTTGGTCCTTCTGAATCTTGCTTCCAAGCTTTGATAGGCAGGACAAGAGCTGTCTTTAATCTAGGATTAATTTGGTCCCACTACTGAGCAATATCGTTCTAAGTACTAAAACCAATACCTGAGTGTTTTCTGTTCCGTCTTGGTGTGCCTCTCCTCCTTGCTCACCGTTCTCTTCCTGACGTCAGGTTGTTTCCCAGCACTGAGCTGAGCGCGCAGAGGAACCCCATCCCCGTTGGAGCTCACTCTTGTCTCCGTCCTCTGCCTTGCTAGTTGTGGCCACCTTGTCCTACCCAAATTCTCAACTTTATCTCATCAACTCGGGGATTCTGCCAGGCTCCGTTTAGGTTCCGCTCCCCTGTTCTGCAGCCTAGAAGCTCAGTCCACGCAGGGAGCTGAGACTTAGTCAACCTCACCTCTTGCTTCCCTTCTCTCAGGGATTACTGTCCTGCGCTGCCCATTGTCCAATGTCTGAAATCAGTGTTCTTTAGATTCTGTCTAGTGTTTCAGTTATTTAAAATAGGAGGGTATCTGTCTTCAGTATCTCCATCATGGCTTGATGGTGAATCTATGTGTTCTTTTCATTGTTGTTAATCCTCACCAGGGGATATTTTTCCGTTGATTTTTAGAGAGAGTGGAAGGGAGGCGGGGGGAGCGGAGGACAGAGAGAGAAACATTGATGTGAGAGAGACACATCCATTGATTGCCTCCCCAGCCAGGGCTGAAGCCTGAAACCAAGGTACATGCCCTTGACCAGAGTCGAACCCAGGCCTTTCAATCCAATGGCTGATGCTATATCCACTGAGATAAACCGGTTAGGGCTATGTGTTCATTTTAAAGAAAAAAATAAAAATCAATAATACAAACACGATTACTTGCAAGTCAACAAAGGTAGGTTAACATCATCAGTTTCAATGATCACATAGCATTCTAGCAAGTCAGTGAATTATGATCTATTTAACTCATCACCTCTTGCTGCATAGTTAGGTTTCTCCAAAGCATTGACAGTTTAAAGTGCTCTGATAAAACTCAGTAACCCAAACCTAACCTCCACTTTTTAGTCTTGACACTAAGCTGACTGTACAACTCTAAACTGCCTAGGCTCCCATGTTTGGTCCTTGGCTTCACCTCATACTTATTTTGCTGAAATTCTTAACAAGGAGAAAGGTGAGAAGAAAAACAACAGATTTTGACAGATGATGTTCTGACCTGAGGTTGATAAAACGTGAAATGTTTGTCTTTAGCTTAGTGGGAACTCTCTTTGGGGAAATTGAGGTTTGAGAAGCCTTGTTTCAATGAAAATATACAGGAGGAAACCAAGGCTGCCAGGTGATTGGCTGAGTGGCTGAAAATGCATGGTACCTTCGCAAGTTCATTCGAGTTGGTGCTGGAGGCAATCTGAAATGAATTCGGAAATGTTTAACCAGGGATTGTGGCTGAGTAGGCAGCGGTGGGAGACACACTACCA
>NW_006286246.1:1114249-1121862 GCF_000327345.1 Myotis davidii | reverse complement strand
TACCAACAAATAGCTATTTTTTTAACACTCTTATGTTATAATTTCCAAGAAGGGGTGGTGGAGAGTGGAGCAATGAGATTTACTTGTAAAAATGTTGTCTATAAAACGTCATTGGTGGCATTTGTGTTGGAAGAACAGTGGGCTGCCACAATTCTTAGAGCATCTAATGTCTCCTGGGTTATTAGGAAGTTAGAAGGTGAAGAAATCCAGGAACACACCCTGTAAAGATTAGGAATACTTTCCCAGTTTAAAAAATATAGAAAATAAGGATTATATCAATAAAAAGGTGGGCAAGATATATCAGTGAGACTGTTTAGAAACATTGTGTTTAGTTATTAAGAGTAGATGGAACTCTACTCCTGAAATAAGTCAATCAATTCTCAAATACTCTTTTGTATCTACTCTATGTCCAGTATGGTGGCCCAAGGACAGAAGCGTGGAAATCTTCCTGGATTCTGAATGGCACATCCTACATTTTGAGCTTATGTATGTTTAGATGAGTAAGCAAATATATATTTTTAATATTAGGTCCATGTATTTTAAAAAATCTTATTTATATGTATTTATTCAGTTCTCAGTGATGAATAAATTAAACACAAATCACATAAATCAACAGAAATCATGAGTTTACACACTCTGTAAGCTTTATTGTTTGTGGAGTGGAATAAATGATCCTGGATAGTTTCTCCCGGCCATAAAGCACAAAGAGGTATTCTCCAGAGAGAAGCAAGGCATTATTTTCACACCATTTTCATACACAAGCAGATGTTATATTTTTTAGTCAATTGGCTTCTGATCTTCATTTCATAGCTATCTCTATTGGGTTCTTGGCCAAGCACAGGAGTACTTGATTTTTTTCAATAAGATGCCTTCTTTTCATTGACCTTATTGTTAAATGTATTCCTTACTTGGATTTCAAGTGCTATGGCATTGTGTGTGTGTGTGTGTGTGTGTGTGTGTGTGTGTGTGTGTGTAGTGCTCTTTTGATTTCTGATGTGTGTGTGTGTGTGTGTGTGTGTAGTGCTCATAATTCATTTTTAGGATCTGAGATTTTAAGTCAAACTTTGGAACTAAGGATAGTAGAACCAGATAAGTGTTTTTGACATTTAAGTATGGGCAATTAACTTTTCCATTTTTTGAATGGGACCAATAAGGACAGAAACTTGAGGGGGAAAAAAAAGTAGAATGGAATTCATCCCCAAATTACCATGTTTAATTTATTTGATGATAAAGTAGTCTCAACTCCTGGTCCAAAGCTTAACTTAAGAATTAAGTCACATGAGGAATAAGAAAAGTGTTATCGATGCTTTGACAAAACTTCCTTTGCCACTCACTAGCTTAAGAATATCCAGGCCTATTCTTGCAAATGCTTGGGTAACCTTGAGTTTAGGGCTGTTGCTTGCCTGGGGGGGATGTCTACGGTACTTAAGCATCTCCAAAAGCCAGAAATAGCTCTTCATCTTTTCCTGAATCAAAGGTCACCTCCTCTTTTGTGGCTGCCCCCCAAAGTCCAGGCTTCTGCCTGACGTGACTAGAGCTCTCAGCTCATTTTCAGGCTCCAGGTAGATGAAAGGTCAGAGATGAACTCATTAAGTCTTTTCAAGTTCAGATGAATTCTGCTCACTTTTCTGGGGTTCCCTTTGATAATTCAGCTCTTATATGCTTCACAAGAAAGTGCTTGCCAGAAACTTATTATAGAATTTTTACAGCATTAAAAAGTTTTTACATACAAGTATCATTTTTATCAAGGGAGCATAAGCCACCACTAAGTTTCTTGGACATTTTATTGCGAGTTCTAGTTATTATAGCAATAATTTTTGGATACAATAAATGTTATTAACAGTTTGTTATATTTCCAGAACTATCTCAGTGCTAATAAAATGTATTTTAAACTTCAGATTTCAGTAAATTAGTCCAGTTTTTTGAGCGGAAATAATTTATCTAACCAAGTAGGTGTTTAGTTTTATGCTATAAGTCATCATTTACTCATCAGCCTTATTATCCCAAAGAGTGACTGCTTATCTCAGGAAAATTCTTACTGGGCCTGGGATTGGGGTGGTGGTGTGGAACAAGCCAGTGCAACTAAACCCAAACCATAGCATCCTACATTTTCTGAAACCACTTTCAGAACTCAACTGGCGAGTATTAAATAAATACATATGATACAAGATTTTATATATGTGGACCTAATATATAACAAATTTTTGAGAATTTGTTAAATTTTCTGTACAAGCAGAGATACATCCAGTTCCTAAACAACAAGGCTGAGCACTAAATGGGGGGTCTCTTTGGTGAGCATCTAGACAATTTAGGCAGTACAGATTATCATACCTGACTACCGGGACCCACAGCTTCGGAGGTGATTTGACTGTCTACTCTTCTTAAATTAACCAAATCACTTGCTAGACTCTACTTGGCTGAGTGCTTTATAAATGCAACATCTCAGAACAATAATAAAGGGCCACATAATGCAACAACCAAACCTTAATCTCCACCCCTGATGTCTATCATCTTAAAACTGAGCTGATGCCTACCTTGCAGGGTTATTAAGAGAACACTTTTGCATCGTCTTGGGCTTGCAGTAAGCACTCAATGGTTACTTGCCAAATACAGTAGATAACTTCAAAGTGCTAGCTAAGTACATCTTTGAAGCTCCCAATGGAAAGCTACGTATATTGGCCCAGGGAGGCCAATATATAAACACTTGGACACAAACTAGTTTGTTCAAATTAGGTAACCCATCAAATTGTCCGGGCATGCCCTCGATACCATGTCCTGGCTACCAAATTTTGAGGTTGCTGAGAAGAGAAATTCACAATGAGGATCCCATTGACTGGGGCAGAGGAGCAATATGGAGAGAGAGCCAGACTAAAAAGAACTGAAAGACTGGGCCCAACCTTCTCGCAGCCAACCTGGTCTATAATGTGATCACACAAGGCATCCTCCTGATGACTGCCCTGGTCCCAAACATGACCACCCAAGGGGAAAAGCTGACCCCAAGCACGACTGTAGACTTTGTGCTCTTTTATTCTATCATGCGTTCCTTTCAGGGAATTAATACCTAGGCCCCTTCTTCAGTTAGACTGAATTAAAATTATTTCAAACTGAATTTTATTGTTGTGTGCCCTGAAAACTCCTGCTGTTTTTAAGTACTGAGTGTACCACTTAGGATGTAGAATTAAAACACATGTCCTTGCTCCCATTTCAGGTCTCTGCTTCTTCACTGGACTGACAAGCAGGTGATGGCTGGAAAGTAAGCCGCTGCTAGTCAATTATTTACATCCCATGTCAGCTAAAGGATTATGCTGGCTATATAAATCTCCCTAAACTTTTATGTCATGTATCATAAAATATTAGGCCAATTATTTAGCACTTATGAAGTTGAACATATTCTGTATTTCCTCAGAGCTTTGCGAGGGGACGGGCAGTGTCTTTAACTCAAGGTGAAACTTGTTGGTATAACATGATAAAAATTGGTGGTGGCATGGCGGAAATATCCATCAAAAGGGATAATCATATCGCAGTTCTTTCCATTGGCTCCATTCAACTGGACTGTCTTTTGTCTTAGACATCCTTTAGAAGTTTCATATTGGTACTGGGAAAGGGGTAAAAAGAAGCTGGAGTTGTCTCTGTCGTCTGAGACCCCAAGCTTCTCCCTTTCCTGTCTCTACTTCTGAGAATGACATGACCTCTTAAGCAATGAAAACCACACAGTACTGGGGACAATGTCATCAGCAGCGATTATTGCGATGCATCCCATAGCCATAAACCACCCTCGCAAACCTTGCCTTCCGCACAGCATGTAGAAATGCAGAGGATAACAGAGCTAATGAGAGTCAACATCGACAGCAATAAAGTAAACTAAAACCTCCTTCTCCCAACAGTGTGGTCTTAGCACAATTGAGCTGTATTTTATCCACCAGAATGGAAAGTTTTGTTTTAAATTCTGCACATCACAGCCATTCTAAATATCCCCCTAGACAAGATGCGGGATTGCTGAGTAAGACCCCTGCACATCAGCGATGCTTTTTCATAAGACCAACATCCATAATTTATATCTGCATACAATTAGCCTGTTTACATTTATACATTTTCCGCTTGGCTTTCATGTGAAATATTCCACGGGATACTTGGTAATGCATTCAGAATAACCTTTTTAAAATAAAGACTGCAGGACCAAATGGTTTATAAAATCCAATACCTAATAAATACTTTATATATGAATAAAAAAAGTGTTTTCTTAACCAGAAACAGCTTATTTGTATCGGAGATGGCCTCCCTTGACTCCTAAGCCGGTGGCTGCACACCATGTGGCTCTTAGTTTTTTAAAAGCATTCAGGAAAAGGAAAAAAAAAGCAACTACACTTCCTGATGTTTCATTTGCACACAAATATCACACCCTTTCTCTTATCCATCATTAGATCACTATAAGGATAATTTTTATGACTTTGGCCAAATTGATCTATTAAACTAATAACAGATCGACTTGGCCAATAACAGATAAAGAGAAAAATTTCAGTCAGTCACCCAGAATTTAGTGTTCATGGTATCAAAATTCTGAATTCCCTCAATAGATCTAGCTGAATACATGGATTTTGCCACTAGATGTGTGCAGCAGAGAAGGAATTTCACAGTTCACCTAAGTTTGGCAGTTTGCCGACAGTACCCTGGGTGACTTGGGATTTAGCCATGTTGGTGCCCATGGAGTGGGCCAATAAGCAAGACCTTCCCACAGCATCATTCCTTCACTGGCATCATCCCCTCTACCCTTTTCACTGGGCAACTAGAACCCTGTGGACCTGAGATGGAGGGAACTGCTTGGAACAGAGGCCACAATTTGTCACAGCTCCAAGCCCCTTTTGGAATAGAGTGAGGCTCTCAAAAGGAAATGGACTGACAATTCTCGGGGGGGGCGGAGGGGGGAAAGGGGTGTGGGAAGAGACTGGACAAAAATCGCACACCTATGGATGAGGACAGTGGTGGGGGGATAATGGCAGAGCGTGGGGTGGCAACCGGGTGGAGGGGAGCTATGGGAGGCAAAAGAGGAACAACTGTAATAATCTGAACAATAAATATTTATTTAAAAAAAAGAAAAAAAAGGAAAGCCTGCCCCAGACTTGAGCTTGACAGTGTTGATTCTTACCTGGGTCCTGTGGTTAATGAAGATTAAAGGGATCCCTCCACCCTTTTGGGTTCTGGAAAACAGCTACTACAAACAAATCCCTTCTCCATATGACTTAGATAAGGCTCAACAGATGTCTGCCCCCTAGTTTACCTATGATGAGGCTAAACACAGAGATTCAAAATTCCCCTTCTTTACCTCATAAATGATTAGCTGAACTGCTAATCATTCCAAACAAAATATTTACTGGCCAAACTTCAGGTAAAGGTATCTCCTTCCCCCAAGTTCCTCAACTTCAGTCCAGTCTCAGCGTGATCCAGCAGACAAGCCCTCTGGAGGGCAGGTGGGTTTCAGAGTGAAACATTCTCTGATCTACTACCCAGTCATGCCACCTTTCACTCATCCCACTCCTCACACTCAGGTCTTTCTAGTTTTCTCTGCTCTTCTCTAAGTGAGAAAACCCCTTTCCTAACTCATGAGACACTTGCAGTAGGTCACGGCATTCACCCCGTTGCAATAGTCCCCTTCTCTCTACTGCAATAGTCCTTTTCCTCCTCTTCAATAATCCTTTGGAATAAAAGTCTCTCTTTACTAAGTCCAGTCCAGATTGGTTTTTCTTTGACAAGTTCCTACATGAACAATAAAATGAAGAGGAACCTGAAGATAAATATGGCTTGTTTGTGTTTGTTTCTGTGAGAGGGATAGCGTTTGGCTGCCAATTGACACATTTACACATATTTAGAGCTTCTTTAACAATGGATGGGAGTTCTCAGAACTAAGACTTGGTATTAACTCCTTGACATATTGACTTTGTTGGTTCTTGACTTCCTCACATGTCAGCCATAGTGCCTGGTGCCTCGTGTCTGCAGGCGAGCCCTTCCTAGTCCCTGGGCCATTCTAGAACTGAGCAGGGGGAAGGTTGAGAATGCCAGCCCCTCCACTTGAAGCATGAAATTAGCCTTGCTATCTGGGATTCGGCTTTGCATTATGGGGCTGGTAGAGGGCAGATCTTGAATTCCCCCTTGGTGCCTAGGTGCTCTCTTCCCAATTGTGGCCTGCTCCTTGACCATGTCATATTGATCCAGATTCAAATATAGGCTCCGAGATTTATGTCTTGTTAGGAGGTCATACTTCATCTTGTAGGACCTTACCGCCAGCCTTGCTCTGAAATCACTTCACCATCACCTGCTTCATTTTGAGCATCGTGGGCTACAGCGTTCCTGCGGCAACCACCCCGTTTCTAGCATTGGTTTTCATTTCTGTCCAAATCAAGCCTGAGTTCTCTCAGTGGCTTCAGACAGATCCACTGCCTTCAGATATCTAGCTCTGAAACCAGGTAAGTTTTTCCAGAACCTTGTTCCTTCCTGGTTCTGGCTTCCTCGGCCACCCTTAAATCATGCTAGAGCATGTTTAAAAAACTTCCAGGAAAATTGGACAGATGACTCACTGCTTACCAACATCATCCTATGTCAGGCACATTCAGCAGTTAGAAGATAGTAATATTTCCCGGCATTCCATCTCTAATTTTTTAAAAATGAATTTTTATAGAGCAATTGCACAAAAGCCTTAATTGATTTCATCTACTAACAAAATTGATATGAGAAAAAAAAGAGCTCTCTAATAAAAGCATCATTAGAGTACATATGAGTTTTGAAAACTTGGTATTATGAAAACCCTAGAGGCCCAGTGCACGACATTTGTGCACTGCGGGGGGGGGGCGGGTGGAGGGGTCCTTCAGCCCAGCCTCTGCCCTCTTGCAGTCCAGGACCCCTTAGGGGATGTCTGCCTGCCAGATTAGGCCTGCTTCTGGCTGAGGCACACTGACCGCCAGGGGGCAGTTCTCGCGTTGAGCGCCTGCCCCCTAGTGGTCAGTGCGCATTATGGCAACCGGTTGTTCCACTGTTCAGTCAATTTGCATATTAGCCTTTAATTATATAGGATACATTTAGACAACATAGAAATTAAAGAAGTCATCGGAAGTCTTAACTGGAAATATCTCCTAGTTTCTTCATTAATTAACTCACTTATTCATCCATTCATTTATTTATTCACTCAAATAATTACTATTGAGGTCTCTATAGATGCCTGGCACTATGCTAACACTTGGAACTCAACAGTGAACAGGGTAGACCAGACACCTGCCTTCATGGAGTTTGAGCAAGAAAACATTTAAAGTGGGTTTTAAATATGAATCAATGTAGAGGAATTTGACATGCACATACATTATAGGGTGAGTTGTACATGTCCATGCAAGGAAGGGTAGTTCCTAATATAATGGCATAGAGCATGTAATTAGTCAGCAGGCTTCCAGCATGAGTTTAAGCCTTTTTCTTTCTTGTTACTGAAATCTATGAGTTTTCTTCTCTTAATCTAAAACCAAGAATTCTCTTTTTTAATTTGAGAAAATGGGAATTGATGTTAAACCAAATATTAGAAAAACAAATGACATGACAGTGAAGGAACACAAATGGTTTTCTTGGGGCTCCATGTG
>NW_006286246.1:1111130-1113728 GCF_000327345.1 Myotis davidii | reverse complement strand
GGTTGGGGAGGTGCACAGACTCTTCAAATCTTTCCATGGATCATAGATTAAGAGAAACTGAACTAGTGTCACGTCTGAACAGAGAACTAAGCTAAAAACTGATTTGATTGACATCACCCACCCATGTTTTTATGGTTTTTAGATATGTCTGAAGTTGAGCCTACTTCTCCCCTTAAAAGGAAATAGATTTTCACTTCCCTCAATGGGAGAAGAATTTCAAAGAAGATACAAATCAGAAGATATATGCTCCCAGCCAGCTAGCTAGATACACAGAAACACAGACAGATAAATGAGAAATTAGATGATAGATAGATAGATAGGTAGATAGATAGATAGACACGGATAGATCCTACTGTTACACATACCATAGTTATTTTCTTCATAATTAGCTAATGATAAGTTAACATTCTTTTGTTTATAATTTGCTTACTGTTTCAAGTCTATGTCTCTCCACCAGAATGTAAGCTCCTTGGGAGTAGGAAATTGTTCTCTTATTTACTGTCATGCCTAGAAGATAGACTGGCATAAAACATATATTTTAATGAATATTTATGGATGGAACAAGTGTATTTGAAGGAGTGACATTGTTTCTGAGTAAATGGGTGACAGATGATATTCTGTTTGGTGTTCACTTGTTTGTTTTACTGTGTGTTTTTAAAAAATGTTCTTTGTGGGAGTTTTTTGTTTTTTATTTTTAAATAAGAAAAAAGAAATATTTTTAATAAAAAAATTCAGATCATTAGAATTTCAGAAATTATTCCTTTAACTGTGCCAAGAAGGTGATTTTAGAACTGCTAAGTTCTGGAAATTCACAACAATCCCCACCCCCCACCCTTGCCCCACTCCCCACCCCAGGCCAGAAAAAAAATCCAAGCACGTGTATAAATTGAAAAAGTTATACTAGCTGTGCACAAACTTTAAAAGTGACTTGCTATTGCTTTCAGTGTTCCTTTTCCATCGTGTGGCTCTGATGGGTGGACAGTAGAAACGCAGGAGAGGATGCAATAAACACAGAACAGGAGGGCCAGCTAAGAAGCAGCCAATTTAACCCTTTTGGTTCTGGTTTTGTGACAAATCTACACACAGAACTTTCGAGACAATATTTTTAAACAGGTGTAAGGGGCAAGCTCATAAGGAAAAAACAAAAATGTTAATAGAAGTTAAGAAATACAGATGGGACCTGCCCTCTGCCCCTCTCAATATTTTTTAGTATTTGCCAGGTCTTTTATACTTTAAGAATATTACTTTTTCATACAAAAATCTATAAACATTGAAAAAAACAATTAAATGCTACAGTTACGAAATGGTATATTAATTTAAAATTCTAAAAAAAAATTGTTAAAAACAAACATAGAAAAAATGAGAAGTAACCAAAACGGGACAATTCAGGTTGGATAGGAAATGCTAAGTGGAGAGTTCAATTAGTCCACAAAGGAAAGAGTAGAAGGTGTTGACTCAACTTTTAGTTGGAGAGTAACAATATGTTTCCATGTGTCATGGCAGAGGACTTTAAGTCATCCACACGTTGGAAAACCTTGATGATGGTTTTCTGCCTGCTATGGATTACATTCTATATTTATTTTGGAGACTTCAAATGGTGAAGTACTTACTGCTGGTGCTGGGAAAATTGAGAGTGAATTGTTTCTAGCTTATGGAACAAAAAAGATGTACAATATGATTCACTATCAATCAAGGTACTTCTGCCTGGCTGGTGTGGCTCAGTGGTTGAGTGTCGACCTATGAACCAGAAGGTCACGGTTTCATTCCCAGTCAGGGCACATGCCCAGATTATGGGTTCTGTCCTCAGTGTGGGACATGCAGGAGGCAACTGAACAATGATTCCCTCTCATCATTTATATATATATGAAATCATATATATATGTGTGTGTGTGTGTATATATATATATATATATATATATATATATATATATATATATATATATATATATATATATATATATATATATATATATATATATATATATATATATATATATATATATATATATATATATATATGAAATCAATAAAAATATATTTTAAAACAACAAAAACCAAGGTACTTCCAATAGAGGGATAGCTTCTTCATAGAGTTTATGCCTCAAACCAGTTGTACCAGGAACTACACCTACTGCAGTGCAGTGACCACAGGAGTATCCATGTTTATTCAGAGACTGTTAACTTAGGGGTTTTAGAAAGAGTGGAGCCATTGATATTAACTAATATATTAGTGTACAAATATTAAGACCCCCATCTTGCTTAATACTGGTTCCCATCCTAGGACCCTTGAGAGTTCTGGGAGGATGTGACTATGAGTATATGGTGATGTCTTGCTTGATTCTTGCTTTGCCCATAGAAGATGGGATGCCCTGTGAAGATGGCAGCCATCTGACTCGACCAGCTATGACTAAGAGAAGCAGCGTTTTCCCCATGAAGCAGTTTCCAGACCAAAGAGCTCCCCAAAGCCATTGCTGAGTCCATCAGTTATCCTGACAACGGAAAAGCACCCTTCACTCTTTTTCTGATGTGTTCTTCATGTGCAGGAAAAGCCATCAACCCCTGCCCTGTGCTCTTCCTTCCCCAGGGGAGAGTAAGGCA
>NW_006286246.1:1092772-1111117 GCF_000327345.1 Myotis davidii | reverse complement strand
AGGCAGGAGCACAGGGTGAGAGGAATTTAGGGCAAACTTCTCATGAAAACCAAGGGAATGGGGAAGGAGCAAGTCCCCCAAACACTAAATAAAAATTCCCCTCCATATTCTCATTCTATACTACAGACTTGGATCAAGAAAAAAAAAATCGCTTTGTACACATACAAGAGCATTTATTTTTTAAACAAATTCTGGAATGACCAGAGCCAGTATTTCCTCCAACCTAATGTATAGAGTGTATTATATTTTATGCATAATCACAGTTGAATTGCCTCCCCTGGCCAAAGTCATGTGCTTACTCTCTTTTATTACCACGCTTCTAACTCTCTGCTCTATTATAGACTGTATGCTAATGGCTGGGTGCTGAAGGCAAATGGCACTTTGTGAATATGTAATAGGACGGCAACCTGCTGCTGCCCGCTCTGTGAATCAACAACTGCTTCAGCGAAGCAGCGCCAGCTTCTCAGCCTCGTTTCTGCCCTGCAGAGACTAAGCGCCAAGTGGCTGAGCCACGTTGAGTAAATACAGGTTGAAATGCTGATAGTTTAAGGTACTTAATAAGTGAAATGGTAGATATTTTGATATTTAGTATAAAAAGAGTAAATATTACGAGACATTTAACATTATGGCCATAGTCTTATTCATTTTTAAACACTCTCAAACTTAGCATATTGGCCTGAAAATACTTTGCCTTCAAGTGTCTATTAAATTTATTTGTAGAGATGTTAAGGTAATTTGATGTGAGGTGTTTTATAAAAATGTTAGTTGCGCCCTAGCTGGTTTGGCTCAGTAGATAGAGCATCGGCCTGGAGACTAAAGGGTCCCGGGTTTGACTCCGGTCAAGGGCATGTGCCCAGGTGGCAGGCTGGAGCCCTAGTAGGGGGCATTCAGGAGGCAGGCAATCAATGATTCTTTCTCATCATTGATGTTGCTATCTCTCTCTCTCCCTCTCCTTTCCTCTCTAAAATAAATAAAAAAATATTTTTAAAAAATGTTAGTTGATGTAATACTGGACTGTGGCACAATCCATTCTTTTAAATCACATTTACTGTTATTTTATTTTTCTAATAAACAAGTATTGCATGCTCAAATTATAAAAGTACAAAACCTATGTTAAAGGATAATTTTCCAGAAAGATAAAATCATGCCTCTCATACGGATGTAAAATGAACACTTGTCAGAAATTTCATTTAACCTATTAGTTAAATGAGAGAACCAAAACAGATATTATATCCAATTCAAAGAAGTCAAAGCACCACAAATTAATATGAAGTAAAGGGATGTTGAAATTAAGTTACGTATGGACACCAAACTAGTTTTGCCAACAGATAGAAGTGCTGACAATTGAACCTCCACTAGGCAGAATTAATTTGCATGTCTACAGAAAAATGTTTTGCATTTCTCTTAGTTATCTACAAATTCCAGAGTTATAAAATAACTCCCAGGCAATGAAAGATTAAAATCTGATAACACAGAAAAGTTTGCTCTACATGCATTCTTTCTGATGGAGAAACCCAATAATCTTTTCTTTGGACTCCACATTTCCTCTCAATAAAGAAGATTAAGAATAAAGGATAAAAAAAAAAAACAGGGAGGCGGGGGAGAGTGAAACAAAGAGAAATAAAGAAAGTAAAGAAGAAAATCACATCTGAAACCTACCATACAGACAAAACCACTGATAACATTTGGCTGTATTTTCCCCCCAAAATAGATCTTAGAGTTGTATAGCATAACAATGTGTGTCCTGATCTATGAGCTACTTTTTCATTTAAATATACTACGTAAGAATAGTGACTATTTTCTCATGTCCAACACGCTTGTATAACATGAGTTGTTACACAATATAGATATATCACAATTTGCTTAACTAATCCACTATTATTGGGTAGGTCTGTAAATTTTCTTATTATACATAACTGTACAAGTAAAAATCTCCGGACAAGTATGTCATACACATCTCTGATACTTTCCTTTGGCATTCCTAGAAGTGGAGATTCTGGGTTAAAAGCTAGGTGCATTCTAATACACTTTGACAGCTGTTGCTGAATTGCTCTGCAGTCATACTGTACCAATTCAAAATCTTGCCAGCTGTGTGTAATGATGCCCATTTCCCCACACGCTAGCCACCGCATGGCTTTACAACTCTTCTTCAGCTTGGCCAATTTGATGGGCTAAAGCTGGTGTTTCTCTGTTGCTTCAAATCTGCATTTTTAAAATGACTGAGGTTAAAATTTTGTATTGGCTGAAATGAACATTTTATAAAGGCTTCCTGGGGGTATGACTGGAGAGGATATAAAAGATAAAATGAATGAGTCCCTCTCTGGGGAATAGCTGAGGACCTTTCACAACCAAAATGAACTGATCACCTCATTTCAAAAAGAAATGACCAGACTGAAAGGATGGCACTTGCATCCCATTGCAATGCGTTTTCGGGAACACTTTATGAAAAGGAAACAAGCATACTGAAAATGCATCCACAAAAATAGCTTCAAAATTGTGAAATGGAAAAGTAATATCAGCATGTTATTGGGGAGGGAGGGATTGGTTAATAATGAAACTTGAGGCCTTACTGAATTCTGAGTCAGTGAGATGAAAAGCATCTGTGTGCTGAATTATACATAAAGGGAACAGTTTGTAGATTATTCTTGCCTGTGTCTACTTGTGTGTACTGTATAACTTAGGCCTTAATATGTTTGGAGCCCTTTTTATTTTATTGTTCAGAAGCTGAATGAGTACAGGCCTCGCCAGTAGTTTTTGCTTGATTTTGTTTATACATGAAAACTGAAATATGGATGGTTAGTTTCCAGTTTCGTGTCTACAAGAAAGACACATCTGTATCTTTCAGATCTGTCCCTGATATTCTGCATCAGGCAAGAGAAAGAAGAATGATATGAAAATATATTATTTTATTGGAAAAGAGTCAAGAAACTCTTTAGGCTATATCCAAAGGGAACGTTGCATGGATTGGAGGAAACTGACTATTGTTATTACTTCTTCTACCTCTTTTATTTTCTTCATTTGGCTGAACCAAGGATCAGGATGAGGGACCAAAGCCACGGGAGTCACATAAGGTCCTTGGGTAACAGGCAGAAGATAAAGTTATGGAAGAGATGAACAATGGGGTGACTATGTCAGCTCATGGGCATGTCACTCTGCCACCTAGAATTCATTCAACTAGTACCTACTGGTGACCTGGTGCACCTCGCTAACTAGTTACAGTCACCGTTGCCTTATCCGTAAAATGGAGTTCCATTTAAAGATTGGTGTGATAATGGATATATAAGTCTTTAGTAAAATTGAGATACTGGTAAACTAAATTATTGTGAGAAATCTGTCTGGCACGTCTATCTCAGGAATGGAATAATTCCTCATTTTGTTAATTGGAAGCACAATGATTTCTCTGTTCAAATAAAACAATATAAACAAATGTGTTCTCAATTTGAGAGGAAGAAGTGCTCCTATTTAAGAAGAAGATTAAGACCTAACCGGTTTGGCTCAGTGGATAGAGCATCGGCCTGTGGACTGAGAGGTCCCAGGTTCAATTCCAGTCAAGGGCATGTATGTTGGTTGTGGGCACATCCCCAATAGGAGGTGTGCAGGAGGCAGCTGATCCATGTTTCTCTCTCATCGATGTTTCTAACTCTCTATCCTTCTCCCTTCCTCTCTGTAAAAAAAAAAAAAATATCAACAAAAATATTAAAAAGAAGAATTGATGAAAATACAGATTCTTCAGCTGATGTAAAAAGATTGTTTGTTTCAAAGAGCCATTTGAAAATCTTATGCTGAAAATGAACTCCTGAAAAAAAGACAAAACTTATGTCAATAAGCTATTAGTTGTAGAGTCTGAAAGACCTCAGATGATACTATTATCATTAATTTTATGTTAATAGGGTTTGTTAATTTAAGTCTCTGCTATTACATGTGCTTTGTGGATTTTTGAGTTGAGGGATTAGCACTGGCCTATGGCCTCTAATTGGATATTGTCTAAGTATTAATATTCATTTTTTCCAGAGATCTGCTTCACAGAATTAAAGAAATTTGATGAGTCAACAGTAACTACTATTCCCCTCTGATTTATGAGCATGAAAAAAAAATGTAATTCAAGCATGACCCTCATAAACAACCCCAATATCATTATTATAAAACTAAGTTTAATGCTTTGCTTCCACTCTTTGCTTTTCCGAATATTGAGTAAAATAGGAATTACTGACTCAGTACATCCCAGGAGTTATTTTGGCAACTGTGTGGCTTCCTGTGAATTCACATTCCTATCAATAGGTCTATGCTGAAGTTATTCTGTATTAAAATTTGAGTGGGAATGGAAGGAGCTATATTTTTCCTTCTCTTGATGGAAGGGGAAATTCTATTGAAGAAAAATTATCCCTTCATAACCAAAATATAAATGGGCTGCACTCAGTATTTGGAAGAAGAAATCCTCCTTCAGAAAGGCCAGCTCTGTGAAAATTTACAGCCTTTTGTCAGAGCTGATTTAAAAAAGAGCCCAGCAGGTGTAGCTCAGTGGTGTGTCAATCTATGAATCAGGAGGTCACAGTTCGATTCCTGGTCAGGGCAAAGGCCCAGGTTGCAAGCTCCATCCCCAGTAGGGGGCATGCAGGAGGCAGCCAATCAAGGACTCTCTCTCAAATTGATGTTTCTCTCTCTCTCTCCCTCTCCCTTCCTCTCTGAAATCAATAAAATGTATTTAAAAAAAGAAAAAGAAAGACAAAATTTATAGTCTGGGCAGAAAGCTTTAGAATGAACATGAAGGAAAGAAATTAGTTGAGGAAAATAAACAAGGAGAAAATCAAACTAGTCAAGATGAACGATGGACAAAATATTGCTGAGGATATTATCCATGGAAGGGCAAATGTACACGTCTCTATACCTCTGTGTCTCTGATTGTCCATGATCAAATGCAGTGAAAGCAATAGAAAGAAAAATGTCTCTCATGATAGAAGTGCAGTGGCTGGTTTGTATCTCTACGTAGCTTAACTAAATGTTTTTGTTGTTGTGTGTAATATTATCTTAATGGCTTTTCTAAAAGCTAGGAATAATCTAATAACAATGGCAAAAGCAAATGTACACATTGTGTATAGAGAAAACATTGATGAGCCTTTCTATTCATGTTCATGTTAGAAATGATCTTCTTCCATGAATTGTTCCTATCTCTGTGCATCTTCATTTCTCTATGGGAAGCTTACAAGGTGTCAAGTGCAAATGTATTTGCTTTCATCCCTCACACGTGCACCAAGAGCTGCCTGTAATCTGTGACAGGCCAAGAGAAACCTGGGATTTAGGGTCTGAGATTAGGACTTTCTTGTAACAGAGGGACTGAAATTCCCCAAAGATCTCAGAGTGTTGTTAGAAATCTTTTAAGAACATGTCTATCAACTTCGTAGTAGAGGTTCTTCAGATTTAGGTAAAGAGAACGGAATGTGGTGTGTGTGTGTGTGTGTGTGTGTGTGTGTGTGTGTGTGTGGTGGGATCCCTTACCCTTACATGCACTTGTATGTCTGTAACTCAGAATTCTTTAACTTCTTGATTTGGAATTGGAATCCTCTAGATATTGAACAATGGATGTGTAAGAAATTAATAAAAACCACTAGGAAAATATAATTTATACAGATAGAGCTGAATCTTTTTTTTTTGCAGTTAAAGGGAACTCACCCCCTCCACCTTTCAGGGGTGCTTCGGGTCTAGGGCCCCCCAGAGACACATATGCGGGTCCGCGGCTCAGTTTCCATGTGCTCCCAAACTCCAGCCCTGGCCACAGATCCCGAGAGATAGATGTGAATTTCCTTACCACCTGATGAGGATACCTATAAATAGATTTATACCAACCCTGGGGTTGGACTCACAGAAAAGTTTCCTATTTCATGACTCCATTTGGCCTGACAGTATGTAAGAATCACCTCTTGCTAAAAGATTCAACCTAACAAATCATGAATAGTAAATCTTAAACCACTGAAACTAGAACTTTTCAACCTTAGGTGTGTGAAGGCCATTATAGACTATGGCAGATGAGGTTCCATTAATTTCTTGGTAATATTCAATTTTTCTCACTTATGCTGACCCCACTGATGTCATATAGTGACCTTTCATGATCATCATATACTCTGAATACCAGTTAAAAAATAATGAACCAACCTTTAATATGACAGTAGTGTTTTCTTTTTTAAAATTTATATTTGTTGTTGAGAGTCTTCCATTTCCTACCCCAGGGGTGGGCAATCTTTTTGTGAGTGCGTGCCAAAACCAGCAAAATCTCTGACTCAAAATTCTTCTGCGTGCGAACCCTAATTTTTTGAGAACATGTTATGCCTACTTGATATCTCTTAAGGAGTACGTATGTGAAGAACCTTGAAGAAATAATAAAATCCATTCGAGCGACAAAAACACAGTATATGATGATGAAAAATACATTTATTTTTTAATGTATACATGTTATGTAAAATTATGTATTTATCTAAGATGCACCTATACTGAATTTATCTGAAAAATAAAAAAGTCAATATTAAGAAAAAATTGTAAATGGAAGATTATAAAAGAGGGTTTCGCGTGCCAGCAGAAGTTACTGGCATGCCACGTTAGGCACGCATGCCAAGGGTTGCCAACCCCTGCCCTACCCCCTTTTGCTCCCCTCCACCTGGTTCCCAGGCCTGCACCATCCCATTGTCTGTTTCCATGAGTTACGCATATATACATGTAAGTTATTTGGTTAATCTCTGCTTTTCATATTAAACTTTTTAATGAAGTGTATGAATCTAATATTAAAAGAAAACAGTATTATGTGTATTGTCTCTGGTTGCCTTTTGTGAAATTGTGTACAGCAATGTGAAATTATAAACACAAATATCAACTAATAAAACAATTCCAGTCTACGTTCTAAAATTGCAGATAACACAGCTCTCATTCTATAGGAAACCAAATGGCCATCATGCCTGCAATTCGTGCTTTTGGTTAAAATGGAACTGCAATACCTGTAAGCTAAATTTGTCTGTAAATGTCTTGAGATGTACAAAAAGTCCAATATTTAAATAGTTTTTTAAAGCATTTGATTTTTCAGAGAATTATTCTTCCCAGATTCAGAGTTTTTAAGCTATTAGAGTAAGTAGGTCCCCTTTGGTTTACTTTGTATTTAAGCTTACTCCTTATAGATCTATTCAACAGGCTGGTCTATAGAGTCACATTTTTAATTTATGGTTATGTTCCATAACCTCTCCTTTATCATTCGTTATTATTTCCATGCTAAAATATATAACACATATATGAATATATATAATACTTATATATACACAGCTGGTCTCCAGTTTACAATGGTTTGATTTCTGTTTTTCAATTTAATATTAAACTTTTTAATAAAGTCTATGAATCTAATATTAGAAGAAAACAGTATTATGTGTATTGTCTCTGGTTGCCTTTTGTGAAATTGTGTACAGCAGCTGCCCCCTGGTGATCAGTGCTCTCCCACAGGGGGAGCTCCACTCAGCCACAAGCCAGGCTGAGGGCCGCGAGCCCCCTCCTCCTTGGCAGCGCTAAGGATGTCTGACTGACGGCTTAGGCCCATTCCCAGGGAGTTGCTATGAAGATTAAATGAATTATTACATTTAAATAGTGCCCCCCCCAAAAGAAAATAAAGTTGCTTTTCTGAAGTCTTCAAAAAATAAAAAATAAAAAAATAAAAAATAAATAGTACCCAAAATACATAATGAAAGTTGGGTAAAAGTTACCTCTTATCACTAGAAATATTAACATTAGCAATATCATTATTTTTAACTTTTAATAATCATTCAACTGTCGCTCAAGTCCTTATTTCCCAGGACAACCTTTGCTGACCAGCTCTTTCTATTGACTACCTCTCCTCATCCTGGTTGCAAGTTCACACTTCTGTCTATGATATTTTGATCAATATCTCTCTTCTGAAGCTTCATGAAGGCAGAGGACTAAGATGACCTTTGCTCACCATTTTTTTTTGCAAACTCTTAAGACATAGTACATGGCATCAATATATTTCAATACATGGATTGAATCAAAGGCTTTAATTTCAGTGATCTATCTTGCACTTCAAACATAGATCTTGTATAATAAGAGGGGTGGTCTCTACCAGGATATGGAGTTAGGAAGCAGAATTCCTCTTACACTTGAAAGTTGCACTCATCTTTCTTTTCCTAACATGTTTATCTTTTTGCACAGTAGGCCCTGAACTAGCCACAACTTACTGGTTTCTGTGCCAAGTTCAAAGAAAATAAGCAATCCTAAGAAGGCAGGACTCACCTCCCTTCCAAAGTCCGCACATCCCACATAGGTGATCTCATTTCAGTTCCACTCGGGTGCTTCCTCCCCCCATCCCAGACCAGCGCAGTCACTCCCTCACACTAAGCATGCAGGTCACTCCAGGATCCACCTACCCTTTTTCTCTCCACAGCTCCTGGGCCACCCTGTTTTTGGGATCTAATGGCAGCCAGCAGGGGAAGACCAACAGATGAGAAAATCCTCCCTAATGGAAATTGTAAACCTTGTCAGATTCAAAAAACAGGGCCAGGCAGAAATGTTAGTCTCCTTCCCAGCAAAATACGCCAAGGTTAAATAATTAAGCTAACTGATGTGGGTGTTTGTGTTTTAACCACAATAGAGAGAAAGGGAAAGAAAATATTTATTGAAATATTGTTCAACAGAGAGGCAAGGGGAACAGGCATCTCATTTTCATGACCATCCACAGTGCAGCAGGCATAAAATCATACAGTTAAATTACAGAATACCAACGCTTTCACTCATGCATACATACATACAAACAAGATGTTTAAAAAGTAAATGTAACCTTATTTCACATCGTCAGTGCTTCCCTCCAGAATAAATTTAACAATTTAGTCCTTAAAACCTTGGCAGTGTTTCTAGAAAAAAAATAAGCCATGTTCTTCTCAATTGTCAGATGCTAAATATATAAACTATTTTAAAATGTCTATATTTTAAACATTAAACTGTTTCTTCTGCTCGCAAATCAAATAAATGTAAAATTATAGCTCAAAACAGGCTATGTTGAGCCTGTTGGTCATGCTTGTGTTGTTTGGCCAGACTCAACATCTCTGCTGTAACCACTTTATAAAACTAAGTTTCTTTAAAAATCCAGAAAACTTGAAATTACCTGCACAACCTGGCCCAATTGAGCACACAAACTTGCTTTTGCACACTTTTTTCAAGTTGTTGTTATAGAAGTCCTTTTTCTTATTTTTTAAAAAAAATGTTTACTCTTGATTCACTCCAACAAATGATTTTTTGCCATCTTCCATTGCTCTGAACTATGGGCAATGATCTAGCTTAGTCTATCAGAAGTCTCCTCTTATGAGAATGGCATGATGAATAACAGTCAAACATAAAGTTCAAACCGATTATAACTCTTTCTCTTAACAATAATTAATTGAAGTAGTTCAAGCATTGCCATAGAAAAGGAAATGAACTTTGGAGTATGTATTAAAAACATAGATTATTGACTCATGAGACCATAATGGCCCTTTCATTATCTTCAGGGGCTATTGTATGAAAACGCTTTTGGAAAGTTTTTTAAATGAATATTATTGACCTGATAGACCGCAACAGTTCCAAGGGGGAATTAGTATTCATCTTCAAGCAAGTATTCATACTGTTTAAAATCATTATTGGCATTTGTGTGAAAATACCTCTCAACTCTAGTGCAAAGGCTGCATGAGAAAGTGGCCCAGTAATATTCACTTAGAAAATGTTAAACTTACTCTCCCTCTCTCCTCAAAGCAATGTCTTCCGATCTCCTCAAAGCAATGAAACTATAGACTGCAATAGATTTATTTGTCATTAAATTGTATTGGATGCTTTGATTCCTTTGATTTTGATCTTTTTAATATAATCAAATGCAAAAAAAATAATGCCAAGTAGGCTTTTCTGGTAAAAAAATAAAACTGATCAGCACATTAACCTGTTGAGTGGTTAGGTTTGGTTTTCTGGTAGCAGAATATATCTGCCACCAATTCCTTAAAGCTGGAAATCTAATGGTGTTTTAATATTAGCCCTGACCATCTGGGCTTCATGTTTTACCTGTTATGAATACATTCTCCTAAAAGAACAGAGCAACTCAGAATCATACTGCTGGGCCCACCAGTGCAGTGAATAAATGGGGACTGGGTGTCCTGGTATTTGACAAGTCTGGAATAGGGTGGCTTGACAAATAAGAGAAGGAGACACAAAATCCATTGTCCTTCAAAAGTATCCTGATCTAAAGACCTATTATATGCTTACTAGCCTATAAACTCCCCAAAGTCAGGCTTATGTCTTTGTGAGCTTAGATTCTTTGACTGCAGGCATCAGAAATGAATCCCAGCTGAAGAGTAAAGGGACATTATTGGGAGAACAGAAGGTACTCACAGAAAGGACAAAGAGATGGTGCCAAGAGCAAGTTTGCAGTAGGTAGTAGTCAAGAAACACTAGAACAGTGGTTCTCAACCTGTGGGTCGCGACCCCTTTGGGGTTCGAACGAACCTTTCACAGGGTCGCCTAAGACCATCGGAAAACACATATATAATTACATATTGTTTTTGTGATTAATCACTATGCTTTAATTATGTTGAACTTGTAACAATGAAATTGGGGGTCACCACAACATGAGGAACTGTATCAAATGGTTGCGGCATTAGGAAGGTTGAGAACCACTGCACTAGAAGGTTCAGAGACAGGAACTACTAAAAGACTATCCCCTCTTTCCTCCAGGCCACCAATACTGGAATGAAGGGACCAGTTCTAACCAATTTCCTGCCAGTGTGTTTGTTACTCTTCTCAAAGTCTATCTTTCTAGGAAAAGGTGTTTAACTGGCCAGTTGGGTGTTCCAGGATGGTGAGAGGAAAGCTATTGGAGAAGAGCCTCCATGAAGCCGTTGGGCTTCAGAAATAGGATGGAGCTTGTATAATTGACCACCCAACCAAGGTTTCAATCAGGGGAGGGAAGTTAATGTCCCAAAAGCAAACCAGGAGTTTCTTAGAAGTGGGAATGGATGTTAGGTGGCCAGAAATATCCACACATATTAAATACTCAATAAATATTCCTTGAATGAACATAAGAATGAATGAACAAGTGAGAGAATCAATCAATCAATGAACTATTGTGAAAGAGACATAGAAAACCTTATCTCCTTCTATTCCTTTCAAATGTAAGCCACATAATGGCCATCAGAGTCACAGTACGCATTCAACAGGCCTTGCCATTGGCCCAGAGGCATTCCAATAGCAGTCAGCAAAGCAAATTTATGCAAGGCAAACGCTGTCTTCTAATTTACCTTCATTATGAAATCAGGGAAAATGGACATTTTATAATATTGATTCCTGGATAAGTTAAAAATGAAACAGATTTATACTAATAATATAGTTAAAAGAAAGACTATAAATTTTATTGAAATGTTAATAATATGACTCACAAAATTAAGAATTATGTTTTTCCATCACATTCAAATAAAGTGAGCTAATATCCTTCCTCTCTCTTTTTAATAATGATAGTATAATGAGACGTGGCAATTGTTGGTAATGCTATTCTTAAAATTATACTTATGAAGATCCACATCTTTCTAAATCTTTACATTTTCTCCTTGCTGAAATGTCTTAATTTATTTTCTCATGCTAAATGTGATATCCAGGTATAAAAGTTACAAAAGACAAAAATGATGCTTACATCATACAAGAAACTAGCTCCTCCCCCCCGCCCCGCACAAATTACTGCCCAACAAGTAAGATGTAATGAAAGTATTTAGAATGTGCAGTATCATACAGAAAATTTTCATCTTAATATAAGAGGTACTTATGCCTCAATTTACTTTAATAGAATTTTTACTGTGCTAGATACTTGTTATGAAAACAAGATGTAAGTTAACATACAAAAGAAAAAGAGAAAGCAAAGAGAGAAATAAAAAAAAAATACGTTATCAAAGGGTATCTAATGAAGTGCTGAATCGCTTAGATCCTAGAACCTTAGCTCATGTGAGTTGTTAGTGAAGCCAACATGCCAGTTACTTGTAGCATTTTCTTTATACAGCAAGTTAAATCAGCAGTTGAGCAATGGTTCTAGACACTGTGGGGATAAAGGAGAGGGCAAAGTAAGACCCCTTGTGTTAAAGACTTTACACCTCATTTCTGGTACCGAGGAAGCATAGAAATCTAGATTTCCCACTCCATACAGCTCTTGATTCTATCCACAAGCACACAGGTATGTAGGAAATAAAAGAAAAAAAATGCCTGGTATCACCAAACAAAAGTTTTTTTTTTTAATATTCTGGCAGTGTTAAGTATTTCTATACTTACAATACATGGTCATCTGTTTACACCCATTTGCAGAGGTCTTGATGGTGACGTTTAAGGAGCAATAGTTTAAAATCTGAATATTTAATCCCCTGAGGGAGGACCTGGATTCTGTTTACTTCTAAATCAACAAGCTTTCCAAAAATAGAATGTAATGTCTGAGAAATTTCAGTAAACTTTCTGAGCTCTAAGCAAAAACAAACCAAAACAAAATTGACAGATCTATTGGGTTTGAAACGGTAATAGCAGCTCTTTGCTCAGCTAAACTGTTAAAAATCTTTATTGCTGGAATATTCTTTCACACTGAATAAGTATATGCATTTTCACAGATTTTCAGGTTTCTCTCAATAAAACCGTTTGAGACTTGAAAAATAGAGTTTCTTAGTTGTAGTTCAGAATTGTTCACACTAAGTTTGGACTAATTTGCATGAATTTCTTTTTTACTTGGGGCCAGTCTCATTATTATTTATTTCTTAAAAAATAATATTTTCCCATCACTTAAAACAAACAAACAAAAAAACTCATTCAATCAGAAACTTCAATTTTTAGAATAATCACAGTCTTCGTTGATTGAGCTCCCCAGAACTGTGCAAAGCAGTTCACTGTTTTCTGTCAACGCAGGGAAGTCTGGATCTTGATTGGACGTGGAGGACATGATTCTGTTTGAAAGCCACCTGCTGCCTTAGTACCAATGGCATAATCAGGATGCTATCCCCAAATTGCTATTGCTTGGTCATTGTGGACAGGAAGAGAAAGCTGATCAAAACTATCTAATTGGAGACAAAGGTAGCCCTTTGTGGAAAGGTTATCCTGAGAGTATTTGACGAATGCAAGAGGAAAATACCAAAGGGTTCGTTTGATTTAGAAAGGAAATGAGTCTAGTTTTCCAGCCCATGAGCCCCACCTCAAACATTAACCCGCCCAATCGTCTTTTACTTCCCTTGTCTTAGCTTCCCTTCAGACAGGAAATTTACCTTAATTTTTATTTTTGATCTAAACCTACTAATGAAGGTCTAGAAATTGTTTTCCTTAGAAGAGCTGAACTGGCTGTGTCCCAAGATAATCATTTCAATTACGAAGATGTGGAGCTGCGGAATGGGAGTAAATTAGGAATTAAGTAGAGAAATCATGGGAGAACTTATGCCAAGTGAAAAATAGCATGAAACTTGAAGGAAGCCAACATTTCTTCTGTATTAAAGTGGCAATCCTGGTAAGTAACACAGAAGCAACAATGGATTGCCAAATAACTAATGCAGTATTTATCAAGTGCAAGGCACTGTTGTAAATGCTGCGAGTGTATGGAAATTACGTTTTTCATCTATCTCACAGTATCACTGCCTCCCGCGTGACGTCTATGGGCGCATGGATGACTGAGCGCCTTAGCCTGCCATCTCTGACCTCCTCAGCTCTGCCTTCTCCTTTACATTGTTTCTTCTCTGGGCTTCTTTTGCCTCTATCAGCATCACAAAATAGCTCCCATAAAGAGAAGAGCAAATGAAAAGGCCTTCCTACCTAGCTAACAATCTGCTCCAGAAAGTTTTCTTCCTCTCTACTTCCTCCCCCTTTAGTCTTCAACCACAGTTTGGCTTCCATCCGCACCACCACGCAGAACCACTGTCACAAATCCCATTACTGTCCTTGGGTCAGTCATACATTGTAAAAGGCCTTCCTACCTAGCTAACAATCTGCTCCAGAGAGCTTTCTTCCTCTCTTTCTACTTCCTCCCCCTTTAGTCTTCAACCACAGTTTGGCTTCCATCCGCACCACCACGCAGAACCACTGTCACAAATCCCATTACTGTCCTTTGGCTTCTGAGACATCCCACTGACCACCCATGATTGGATGCCTTCAAGAATTGCTCTTCAGCTTCCACGTTCCAGAATTCTGTCCTTCATCTATATCGCTTCTCACATATCCTGGTGTCATGGCTTTATATTTCACCTGTATAAGCTACTGACCCCTTAATCTCTATTCCCAACCACAACGCCTCCCCAGAGCTTCTACAGGTATGTCCAACTGCCACTTGGGCATGTACACCAGGCTGTTCACAGGCACAACATGTTCAAATCCATTCTCTTCTTCCCCACTTTCCTCCTCTTTTACTTACTATTCAGTAGTAACACTGTCTTCCCAGCAACCAAAACGATAGTATCATCTCAAACTCACTGTTCCTTCCACCTCACATTTAATTAATTTCTCAATTCAACTGATTTTTCCCTCTTAAACATATCACAAATTATAATCTCCTCCTCCCTCTATGACCATGTTTGCTCAGGTTCATTTGCCAATCTCTCCTCCCCCATAAAAACTTTAAATGTTGACATCACATGAGCTCAGTGAAGTTTCATCTTCTACAATATTCTCTTCCTGGAGAATCTTATTTAAGTCTATGACTTTAAATTTATATATAATTTGGGGACCACTAAACTCATTTATTCATCCCAGTCCTCGCTTCACTGCTTCAGGTCCATGTCTCTGCACTACCTGGTCCCTTGAGGACTGATAAATATTTCCAACACAACCTGTTGAAGCTACGTGTTATAGGGTTAATTGTGGCTGATAGTTAGTCCCCATTATCCTACCCCTTCTCCTACTCTTCCATAATAATTCCCTTGAACTTTAGCTGGATATTCAACCACCAAAATTAACACCACATATCCCAGCCTTTCTCACAGCCATGTGTAGCCATGTGCTTAACTCGGGTCCAATGGGACCTTATTAGGCAGGGTTCTCCAGAAAAACAGAATGAATAGTGTGTGTTAGTCTTAATTTCTCCTCTACATTCAGGGATCATGGCAAAAAGTTGATACTCAAAACATTTTTTACATGAATGACAAATGAATTAAAATTGACGCACGGTCTATATTTCTACTGCAAATGTCGTAATTCATCTTGTCTCATTCGGATCACTGCAAGATTTTTCCTTTTCCTTTGGTCCTCTTCCTTTCACACAGTCAACCAAGTGGTCAACAGGAAATTTTAACCTGGCCAGGTAAACAGTTTGTGGTTCTCAATGACCTGCAGGATGAAGTCCTCTGGGACCACATGGTCCCGCGTGTTCTGGCCTCTGCCTGTGTTTCAGTCTTGTTTCCTGTCACTGCCTTCCTCAGATTTGAGGTTCAGGTAATTGCAGGTCAGCTCTTCATTGGTCTCTAGGATGTAAAGTGCAGCCTAGTGGTCTCCTTCTCCCCACTACTTCCACTTTGTGCATGCTCTTCCCTCCGAGTGCACCCCCCCACCCCGTTCCCCTTCTGCATAACACGGTGAGTCTTCAAGACTTAGCTCAGACTTCATCTTCTCCAGAGACTCCATGCAAGTTTATAAAAAGTGACTCGACTTTGTGCTCCCACTAGTCTACACATAAACTTCTCATCATATTATATTCATAATGACAGCTGATATTTATCAAAGGTTTATTATGTGCTATACAGTGCTTTACGTAAGTTAACTCATTTAAGGAAATATTACACCCATTTTACAGAAGAGAAAATTGAGGGAGAGGAGCGCAGGCTACATAAGACACATTAATATTTGCACACTGAGTCTCTCTGATTAGGTGGCCCTCCTGCTTGCTCTCTCCCTCCATGTTACTTTCAACCCCTTTAGGGCAGAGACTATGTCTAATTTATCTTTGTATGGTACATGCTAGGTCATAGGAATGTGCTTAATAAACATTTCTTGAACAAAATTGAAAACAAAGTCCTGAGACTCAAGCAAAAAGCAACATATACATGTATGAAAGATGAAATAGTTATTATGTGTTTAATTCTCAGTTGAGCTTATACATTCTCCCTTCATGACAGTCTCATGCATATGTTAACAAAATATGTTCTGAACCTCACCCAGGGAGGCAGATGCCAAATTGACTAGCCTTGGGTGTTCCTGGAAGCTGCACTTGGTTTGGGTAATCTGCAGTCATTTTTCAGGTAACTGATGCTGAGTGGGAATGTGTTGGGGCAGAGGTGGTCTTGGCCATTTCAATCATTGTCAGAAGTGAAATTCAGGGCAACTAATAGATATATATCCCTTGTCTTCTGCTGGTGCTGTGAAAATTGATCTCTAAAATGTTTTGACTCGAGGTGAAAGTAGCTGTATATCATAAAAACGGCCTTGCAAATATCCTTTCACCCAAAGTAAGTAACAATTTTCGATGGGCAAGTAGGAAAGCAAACTTATCTTTATTTTATGGTCTTTGGCCAGTGTGGTAGAAAGCAAGCTGGGAAACAGTTTCATTTCTGTTGTGATCACTGGTGGCTCATCTGGATCACCTCTTTATCCTGTGCATATTCCTAATGTCCCACATCATCAGTTCACTCATCTTCCCCCTTCCAGCCTTACTGAACTTCAAGGGGTCAGGGACGGCACCCGGGGAAGCTCCTGGCACAGAGCAGGTACTCAATGCATACCTGAAAGGTAACTGATGGAGCTAGAATACATCCTAAAATTAATGTCATTTGCTCAGAATCAGCCTGAAGAGCAGGTCGAGGGGTTCAGTTTTATCTTAAACTAGAGGCCCGGTGCACAAAAATTTATGCACGGGGGGGGGAGGGGGTGTCTCCCAGCCTGGCCTCTGACCTCTCACAGTCCAGGAGCCATCAGGGGATGTCCAACTGATGACAGGGAGCATGCCTAAGCCACAGTCTGGCCTCCCTCTATGGGAGGTAACTGGGCAGGCTGCTCAGGGGCCAGCTGTGCCCTCACCCTCTCTATCACCCCTCCGCCACTGCTGGTCATCACTGCCCTCCAATCACTATCCCCTCCCTCTTCCCTCTGGCACATGCCTTGGCCTGGTGCCGTCTGCTCACCAGCCCTGCTCCCCACCCCCCCCCAACTGGTCATTCCACCGTTCGGTCGATTTGCATATTATGCTTTTATTATATAGGATAGTAAACAGTTTTCTCAACCTCTGAGATTATATTGGGGGGAGACACTGAGCAAGTAGTGTTGATCGTGGATCTGAAGCTCAGAATAAAATTCATTCTGGAGTTCACTCAAAGCTCAGAGTAAAATTCACTTAGAGGTTGATTCTAAGCGAATCTGGACATAGATAAGGTAGTATTTAATAAGCAACTATCCCAGATGAGGCCTTGGGCCAGGCTTTAGGTATCAAAGAAGAATAAAGGCCCAGCACCACATTGACATTAAGGTAAAGTGAGTAAGTAAGCAGTATCCTCTGGTACTCAATGTAAGAAGGTGCCCCACACCCCTCTCCAATCAAGGAAACAATCTCATGCAATGTTTTTAAAAAATCGAAATTAATGCAAAAATCAATGATGAACAAAATATCAACATTTTAAATAAAGACACGAGCTGTAGTAGGGTTGTACCAGCAATACTAAAGCCTGAGGCAAAAAGAAAAAGCATTTTACTTTAAAATGTTGAGATTTTACTCTTCATGGTATTAATGTTTTTTATTTTAAAGCCATTGCATTAACCTAGTATTCTCTTGATTACAGAAGTGTTTCTTTAAGTCCCCTAAATGTTGTGCCTGAGAAAATTGCCTCACCTCACTTTGCTCATCACATGAATCTCTCACAGTAAAGTTGGGAGCAGAACAAACACTGACCGTAAGTGGGATTTATTTCAATTAAATGTTTTTATGGAAGAGTGCTGGAGAAGCTATGGGTGCTCAGAGCACCCTGTCCATCGGGACTCGAGGAGAAAATGAAAACTCTGGTGAATTGTTAGACAGTGAAGAGTTGACTCTGGTGTATCCTGGTAGGACAGCATGGTGGGCAGGAGCGGATGAACAAACCTGGACAAGGTGAGCTGGGACACCATGGTGTGCTCAGGGAAGCACCTGCTGTCCTCAGAGAGAGGCTGTGCACTAGGGCGGCAGGGATGTCTGGGGCTGGAGAGGAAGGCAAGTCAGCTCCTGATGGCTGGTTGCCTCATGGAGGCACTTAGACCATCTCCTCCCTGGTGTCTCATGTGCCCTTGCTCTCCCATCACCCCTTAATACAGTGATTCTTAACCTTCCAAATGCCGCAACCCTTTAATACAGTTCCTCATGTTGTGGTGACCCCCAATTTCATT
>NW_006286246.1:1085698-1092738 GCF_000327345.1 Myotis davidii | reverse complement strand
TGAAGAATGGAGTTACCAAATGACCCAGCAATCCCTCTTCTGGGTATCTAACCGAAACATTTGAAAACATTTATTTGTGAACATATATGTACCCCTATGTTCATTGCAGCATTTTTCATGGTGGTCAAGACATGGAAACAACCAAGGTGTCATTTGACAGGTAAATAGATAAATGGTGATATATGGTGATGGAAGATGACTTGATTTTGATCTTATATACAGATGATGTATTATAGAATTGTACACTTTAAACCTATATAACCTTATTAACCAATGTCACTCCAATAAATTTAATTTAAAAATAAAAGAAGTTTAGCTCCATATATATCTGTTAAAAATTAATTAAAAAATAAAACTAATGCTTTAATCCAGAAATGTGATTCCAGGGTGGAAAATTAGCTTAATAACAAACTTGAGAACAAGTGGGGACTTGGTGTCTGCACCACAAGACATCTCGCAGAGAGCCTGTGCAAATGTCCTGGGCTGCGTCCGTTAATAGAGATAATGGACACTTCAGAGTCTATTCTCCTAAACTACTATCTGCCCACGGAGGAGTGCACGCTCAACACAGGGCCAGGTTTGGGGGTGGGTAGAAAAGAAATAAGCAGTATGGAACTTTCTCTTCATTTTAGGAGATGTTAGTCACATTAAAGGGATAAAACAATTTAAGTGTAATATTACTGATATGGATCATGAAGGCTGTAGCATTTGAGGGACAGAAAAAAGTCAGCGTTGATAATTTACATTGCTAAAGTCAGAGCCGATCATTCAAAACCTTCTCAGCTGATCCAATCCTCCTTACTAACCTCATTTCTTACAACACCCTACAGCGCATCCTAGCATTAGCTCCTCAGGCTCCTCCACACACCCCTGTCCCCTCCTGGATCATCCAGGACGCGGCTCAGGCTCTTCCTCCTACCAGCAAAGCCCCTCTCTGTCCTCCACTAAGAGGATCTCACTCAGCCTCCTCGCCCAGGGCCATCGGGCCCCTGGGAAGCTCTCCAGCCGCCTCCCCTCTAGTGTGGCTCAACTCACCAGTCCGTGCTCAGTGTTATTTTAGTATGGCTTTTCCTATCAGGAAGGTAAAATCTCACAGTGGAAAAGAGGTTGTTTGGAATGTTAAGGTATGAACATCAGAGTCAAGACACAAACACAAAGCAGACCCAAAAGAATTAACAGAATGTAAAAAAACACATTTAAGCTCACATTTTAGTCCCTTCTTCTAAACATCACAAGCCAAGGACAAAATGTGAATCCCTACTTGAAATTTTTAGCCATCCGTCACTGTTTTAAATAGTAGCATTATTTAAAACACGGCGGTATTTGGGGGCCATGGAAATGACTGTGTAAGTGCAGAAAGACCATGCATTTGATTAGCATAATAATGGGAACATGAGCAAAGCTTTGGCTTGCCTTGACCTCTCTGACCTTCAGCACTTGCGCTGCAGTTAGAAATGGCTCTGGGTTTTTAGACTTAGTATGCAAAGGTTGGTGGAGACCGCATAATTTCTCAGAATCATTGCCCTCGGAGAGTGACAAGGTGTAAATTTCCCAAATGTTTGAAATTTCCGTCCACTACCTCTGATGTGTTGCAATGCAGAGAGCCAAGCTCCGGCTAAGGATTTATCTCAGGCTCCGAAGCCCCAGGCCAATGAGCGCCGGACGCGTTGTGAAGGTGAAACGTACAGTTTCCAAAGCTAAAGAGCCATCCACATCAATTTGCAGCCGCCTAAGTGGCATCAGCGGTGGGAGAGCTATTTACACTCCCTTCCCGACTGAGAATTATGGTGCTGTAACCAGGAGGAAAGCGAGGGGAATTGAAGGGGCCGCTCGGAAATATAATGGTCATTTACGGCCAAAGTACCCCCATAACAGGAGTCCCTGAGCTCTCATCGGCAGCGTACTTGAGGAATTTGCAATGAAACGCATACACACACACACACAACACAGCCCCCCTAGGGACCCACTGCGACAAGCCCATTCATATTAAACCAAAGGATGGCATTTGCTTTGCTTATCCAATGGGACAAAGCCAAAGAACCTTCCTGAATTTTGTCCTGACGCCGCAGATGCTGATCCGGAGGTCTCTCAAACCACCACCCACCGCGGGACTCGTGTATCATCTAACACGCAAAACAAGCGAGGAAGGAGGGAATGCGGAGGGAAATAATTAGACCACATGTATCATGCAATTCGTGAAAGTACTGCATTTTGCAGCTATGTAAATTATAGTATTGCATTATCAAGATAATAACTTGTTTTTGTGACAAGGAATCACACCATTATGTGTTGCATCTGTATTATTTTTGAAATTAGGCTTTTTAATTACAGAGATAAATTATGTATGTAAGAATCCCACTTTGAAAATTTTATACAACATGTCATCTAAGATCCCATTAAATTTGGAATCTATTCCTCTCATATCCAAATGTTCCCTGGGAGCAAGAGTTAACTGTTTCCTAGGCGGCTCGGGTGCCCTTCTGTGCACTCAGCCAGACCCACATCAGTTTCACCTGGGACGATGCTGTTCGGATACAGGAACAAGGACAGTTCCTGGACTCGCCTGCGGCTCTGGCCCAGGCTCCGCTCCCAAATGCGGCCAGGAACAGACTTGGTAGCCCTCCCCCCTAACCCCACTCGCCGACTCTCCCCTCCCTCGTTTGGTTTTATTTTCTAAACCCTGAAAGAGAGCTGCTTTTCTCTCCCCGTTACAATTGTCTGAAGGTTCGCCGATGTCACAGAGCTAAAAACAATGAATTCAATATGGAGTGAGGGTACCAATATTATTGGTCCTTGTAGTCTAATGTGATTTGGGGAGCTCATCAGACCTGGGTTCAAATCCTGGCAGGATGAGTGACCTCCCTGCGTCTCAATTTCTTCATCTACAATATAAGGCCAGCAGCCATTCATGTGGAGAGTGGGGATTTAATGAAACAATGTCTGTGGAGGCCCAGGGCAGGGCCTGGTCCATAATCACTGCTTATTCCATGAGAGTAGTTACTCCTCGCATTCTCTTTTCTTTTTCTTCCTATTGGGGATGTGCCCGCAACCCAGGTACATGCCCTTGACCGGAATCGAACCTGGGACCTTTCAGTCCGCAGGCCGACGCTCTATCCACTGAGCCAAACCGGTTTCGGCCTCGCATTCTCTTTTCAAGCAATGATCTGAGACAAAGTTCAATCGGAAGCTCCTCTTTGGGTTTGTTTGATTTCCAGATTGTCCATATCAACATCACATCGTTACTTGATGCTATTTATCAACAAAGAAGGAGATGAATACGGCCTCTTCTTTTGAGCCAAGCAAGCAAAAGAGGTAATTTGGGAAAGGGGTAAGCTTCCTGCCCAGTGAGACCTCCTAAGCCATTCAATTCCTTCATGAATTAGTTGCAGGTAAAGGAGATGCCAATTCCTTGTCTATCTACCATTAGTCACTATTCATTTGCCTCTCTAGCTGGGCTATTCATGTCCCGAAGTCAGCAAGGAACAGAACAAAGAAAAGTTATCTTCTGGAAGATGACACAAGAGGAGAGACTATGCCTGAAAAGCCACGCCCTACATCTTCCAACACACACTTCCTGATTCCTCTCATGGTTTTTGGCAGACCTTGACCTTGAAATCTTTTTCTGAACTTTTCACAGCAGATGACCCACTTTGAAAGATATTGAAGAACTAGATAAATCGTGAGATGATAAAATGTACTCTACCCTGCTAAATATTTTTCCAATTAACCAAGGAAATGGATTTCTTTCTCAGTCTTGTCTTTCCTAGGAACTATAATTTCCCCCAAATTAGTATAGTTAAGTACAGTTGCATCGCTGGAAATATGAAGAAAAGGGATAGAATAGGACTCAGAAAAATAAGCAGAGGAAAGCACAGATTTTTCAGAAATAAAGACCGGCTAGGGTCTGAGTATGTGTATAGAAGAGAGGGACTCAGGTCACAGAAACTGGCATTCAAACAAATAAAAATGGATTTCCAGGAAGAAGTAAATAGGAGGTGAAAAGTTCTCATACTTGGTTTGGTTTTCAAACAGGAAGAACCAAACCTGAAGTACCTGAAGTAAGGATTTTGAATGAACACTGAGAAGAGAATGAAGGTCTTGGTTTTGCTTCTCATGCTGGAATGCTATTACTATTGAAGAAGGTAGACTGTGTCATCCTTAACTAGCAGACTTATTCTGATACAATAACCAGGATTAAAATGGAGGAAGATCTGGAAGTGTAGGGTCAGACTTCACAGAATTACAAAGAGGAGGAAATATGCTGAGTGAAGTAAGAAAAAAGAGCTGATCAAATTATGCTGGAGGAGACCCCGCAACTCTTAAAGAACCCTCAAGCTAAGAAGTCCCTTTGCAGTTAAGCAACAGCATTGTTAGAGGCTCTCTAGGAAAGGGGTCCTCACCAGGCACAGAATCTGCCAGCACCTAGTCTTGGACTCCTCAGCCTCCAGAACTGTGAGAAACACATTTCTGTCGATAAGCCACCCCGTCTACAGTATCTTGCTATAGCAACCCAAACAGAAGAAGATGATGTCCTATGAGTACCTGAACTTGAACTTCTACTAAAGCAAATAAACGTCTCCCCCTCCCAAACTAAACAAGAAGCTGAGAGCTTGTCCTGCAGCTGTCACTACTTACCTGTTACCAAATTCTTCTTACAGTCACTTAGAGTCCAGAGTCTTGAAGACACCCCTCTGTCTTCCTTGTTCTGTTCCACACTTACCCTCACCTTTCCAGCACTACTCCTGTGGATTAACGAATAGTTCTGACCAAGCTGGCTCTTCCAGGGCATCACACCACTCCTAGAATCATCTGGGAAAGCACAGGTGTGAACATGTCACTCTTGTACTTGAAAACTTCCTAGCTCTGTATTTGACCTCAAGGTAAGTACAAACCCAGTAGGCAGGTATCAAAGCCCCAGTGATTTCACACAACCTCCTTTATCGAACTCATCAACTGCTCCTTCATATGCTCCCTACTCCAGCCAAACTGGACTATTTCCTTTTTCAGAATGCGTCTTTCCCTCTCCCCCAATGCCTTTTCCTCACTTAAGCTATCCCATCCACCCAGAATGTTCTTTATCCCAACATGGCTCAAACTTAACTGTCCTTCACAAGTCTAATCAAACACCACCACTTCAGTGAAATTTCCCTGATTACTTGGAGTCACAAGTAATCCTGCCCTCCCCTGAAGCCTCATCATAAATGATTTGCTCCTCTCTTATGGCACTGATTTTCTCCTTTCTTGGTTTATAGCCAATCTGCAAGGTCATGTAATATTTTGCCCCTGTGTTTGTATACACAAGAGCAAAATATCACAGTAGGTCCGAGTGGATTCAGACTCCTTCCTGTCATTCCTCAGTTGATTGACCCCAGGCAAGATATCTAGCCTCCCTCACCTCGGTTTCCTCAGCGGGACAATCATAGCCAGCACACAAGGCATGGGCAGGACTGAATGAGGTCATGTATACAGTGCACTTGGCACAGACTCTGCCGTAGGGATATTTTTATATTCTACCCTTTTTATTCCATTTTTATTCAAAGGTACTATGTCTTGACTTCACCAAGTAGAGGATTACTAGTCAGCAACTGAGAGCAGATGTGTGTTTTATTCATGGTGGAATCTTCCCTGAAAATAGCCTTAAAGTAGATACTCAAAAAACGTTTGTTGTAATTAATTGAAATAATGATGAGATTATAATCAAATCCAAAATGGTGTTTACATGAACTCAAAGTAGAGATTGAAAATAAAATTGAATAGCTGTGGATTATAACATTGAAAATCACTTAAGTATTGTGTGAATACAGGAAAGGGTATTAATTCTTTCTGATTTCGTGAGCTCTCTAATTAACAAAGGAAGATACCAAACAGTAAATTACTGAAATACAATATGACCTTGACAAAAAATTGACTGTTAAATTGATCAAAACAGTGCTTCCTGGGTAGGACTCAGAAAAGAGCCGCAGGTGGATTGTCAAGCTTCATATAGTCAGGTGGCACCTGAACGATCAATGGTTCTCAGGTCCAGTGAGGACTTTGGTGGACACTGCCTGGAACAAACACCTCGCTCCTTCACGTAAAGGGATCCCTCATACAATCCTGGGTCACAGCTGGTAGCTTTCCTTAGCTTTCTTTTATTCCTTGCCAGAAAAACAGTAAGACTATTGGAGAACTTGACACGGACTCACTAAGAAGCGCTGTATTTTAATTTAAAAAAAGCAGAAAAGTATTTACTTATTTGGGGTTACATAGGAGCCTTATATCCAGCATTAGCCTGAGGGGCCATCTAAAAACGGAATCATTTGGTGCTCAAAGAGCAAAAACGCAGAACCCGGGGTTCTGAATATACATTCCTTTTCTGAAGTTGACCTTGCAAATTAAAATTTCACACATCCAAGTTAGAATTTTCTGATATTTGGATTTACATGGACTCTTCTGTGGTTCCGGTTTTTAACTGTTTGCCAAGTAATATCCTGCTCACTTACTATTGATAGGTAAAGGCTAAGGAGCCTGAAGAGGTCATTGTTCCCTGTAGAAAACCTGAAATGGACATGAACTTCCCAGGGAATCCGGGGTGGCTTAAACCTTACATATTTTAGCCTTCTGTGGTCTTTTAATATCTAACTGGTAACAGTAAATGTGGTTCCGCGTAGGAAAGATGAAGAAGCAGTGCTGTGCGTGGGAGCAGCAAGACCCCCAGTCAGGACTCCTGGCTGCAGAGCCAGCCTGAGAGAGGAAGTAGGTGGCTGCAGGGACGCTACAGTTCAGTCCTTGGGGAGCGCTTAGATCTTCCGGAAGAAAATGGCAATATTTACAGGAACATTGCAAAGCCAAAGAGTACTTGATTAAGGAACCAAATAAATAAATAAATAAATAAATAAAACTCCTTTTTTTTTCAGGGACAAAACATATATTGCAGGTTCCACTTGTTTTTGTATAACTTGCGCTATGGCAATTTATTCAGCTGTATGGAAACAGAAAATAATAGGACTCTAAAAATCACACTCAACCCAAAGGAAAGAAAGAGAAGGCTGGAGAGAGGA
>NW_006286246.1:1081258-1085667 GCF_000327345.1 Myotis davidii | reverse complement strand
GGAGCCTAAATTGCATTTCACTCCAGTGTCGCGGTGCTTAACAAACTCTGAAAGTCACCACGCACAAGACTTCCATTTTAATCATGCATCCTGTGTCTAAATATGCTTGCTGATGGTTCTTAGAGCTATCAGGGATGCCTCTTGAGAAAATACGAAGGATGCTTATTAAGAATTCACGTGTCTTAATCAATGCTTATTCCATTAATAAATGAGACTCCTTTTTATCAGAAATGGTCTTATGAGGTACAGAGTCTATCGTATTTCCTGCTAGGGGATCTGAAAATATGAACACTTTCTTTGTCAGTAGTTAAAAAGCAGACAAGCAAACATTTTAAATGCAGCTAAAGTGTTCTCCCTTTCCACATTCTATGCAGATAACAATACCTTCATAATTAAAGTGCTATTATTACTATTTAATTGTCTGTTTCATTGTTTAATGAATAGGGACTAGTTAATTATGGTGAGGGAGAAAGACAAAGGACCACTTTCTAATGGGGGATGCACAGCTCTAGTTGTTACAATGTGGGCTGCAAATTGCTTTATTTATACTTCTGCACATCAGAACCTAGATTCACACATCCTTGTCAAATTATGACTCTTTTTCAACATGATTTGAAGATGTGTTTAACAGTTTTTCTAATTTTTCACATTTAAATAGTGTCACATGTATCCCTTGATAGATGAACGTGGCTGTTCTAAAGTCACTCATCAGACACTGCTGAGTGTCAAGGGGCTGCAGCGTCTTTTGAACCACTCCCAACAAGGGCAGTTTCAGATACAAGAGGTCAAGGATTCACAAGATACGCTGCAAGAATAAGGCAGGTCTAACAGATGGAATTCACCCTGGCTGGCTGTCCACACTGAGGCTGAGCTCTCGCTGCTCTCTGTAACCCCTGACTAGGGCCCGGATCTTGATGCAGAATCCTGCTGATCGCCTTGCCAACGACCTCACAGTTATGCTCATGCGTTTTCATGTCTGTGGGCTCCACAGTGAGTGACAACTCACGTTTGTATAGCACTTCACCATTTTCCAAAGCACTTTTACACCTATCATTGTATTTGATTGTTAGCACTTATGAAACATGCAGTTCATATATGTATTTATATATGTATCTTACAAATTCTGAAACAGGGTCAATGAGGTAGAATAACCCATCTTGATGTTGTGGTTAATAAGTGGTACACATGCTTCTCTGAAGCCTCCAAAAAGATATGTAAGTACATAACGCAGTTATCAACGTGACATTGACTACTAGCATTAGTGTTTTGCCAAAGCAACAAAGTAGGGAACAAGAGGTCCCTGATCTGACGGAGTGCCCACTTCACGAGCCTCACCGTCATTGCGCAAAGAGGTGTTCAGAAGTGCCCTGTGTATAAAATGTTGCTGAAATTTGCAAGCATGTCTCAATGTGAAATTGTTCCCTGATGGACATTCAACCCCAAATAGATGCACCTAAGCTGAATTTGTTATCAAATTCAGATAACAGATAGATCTGTGTTCAGATACACAAGGCTATTTCTGGATAGGAGATGGAGAGACCAGATGACAATTCTAAAAGATATTTCTAAAAAACATGAATTCTAAAATTCAGGGTGGAAATAAATTATGTAGAATAAAATTATATTTCTCAACTTTTGTTTCTCACAATGACAGACTAGGAACATCACCAATAACTGCATATACCCAAGCCTGCCACCTTTCCTCCTCTCTCTCTTAAGACGGCCACCACTGCTAATGCATGTCCTTTACTGTCCTATACCCAGGCTGAAAATAAAACAAATCAAGCTCACCAGGTGTATCAGAATCTCCTGCATGAGTAAACACCAAATATAGGGGGAGAAAGTTTGGAACAAGCCCAACACTATCACATGTACGTATTAAGCTGGACTTCCTTTGATGAGAGAATCTTGTACAATATCAATAACACGAACTTCTTCACTTAGCAACAATCTCACAAAGGAAAGAGGGGACATCTGTAATACTTTCAACAATAAAAGATAAAATGTTTTAAAAGAACAAAAAAAAACAAACCCAAAACTGTCACTAATTATGAAAAAACGCTGAACACCTGTATTTGCCACACTTGTATATAGCGTCTTACATTTAAAAGATGGAGGGTATTGCCCAGCCAATGTGGCTTAGCAGTTGAGCTTCAACCCAGGAACCAAGAGGTCCTGGGTTTGATTCCTGGTCAGGGCCCTTGCCTGGGTTATGGGCTCAATCCCACAGTAGGGGGCGTAAAGGAGGCGGCCAATCGATGATGTTTCTCACTCATCATGTTCCTATCTCTCTATCCTTCTCCCTTCCAGTCTCTCTTAAAAAAAAAATCAACAAAAACATATTAAAAAATGAAAATTAATAAATAAAGGATGGAGGGTTTTGCTATTCTTTGTACACTTTAAGTATTTTTTTGCACAGTAAGTTGTTGATTTCCTCTTAGGAAACAAAAAAGAAAGACACTTTGAATTATGTACAAGTGTATGTACATATAAATGTCATCTCCCTCCACTTTACCCTATTATAATCTTTCAGTCCATAAAGAGAATGCTTTCAAATACAGAATATAAAAGTATTTTACATAGATGATTACTTCAACAATGATATAGTAATACGAATTACAAAGGATAAGCAATAAAACCAATATGCATAAGGCTTCAGAATGTAAGATCTTGAGAAATTTATCAAGGTTTGAAATTTAAGAATTTGTTTTCAAGCAAAACTATAAAGATGTTTCAAAGCTATGAAAAGTAATATGAACCAAGAAACAAAGACTAAATTCTATTTTTAGAAATACAACCTACATAGGTATTTCCATGGTTGATAATGTTCCCATTTAGAGAGGACCCTTGATATTGGAAGAAATCCTTTGAAGTGTTCTAGAGCTCAGTTTGTTTTCTTTATAAAAGCAAAACTGAAGCCTCTCTGAAATGATTTCCTTTGTGGGCGCACACGTGTGTGTGGGTGTGTGTGTGCACATATATTTTCCAAAGTGGTGACTAATCTTAATGCATCTACTCTGCCTTCTGTGGCTGGTGAAGGCTTTTTATGCTTTTCTTGCTCTTGGGATGTTGCCGAGCTTTCAAAATCTTGCTCAGGTGATGCGAAGAATTTATATCGAAAAAAAAGTTATATATATCCTTTCATGGCTACCCTCGTAATGTGCAACACAGAACATCACTTAGAATTTAAGGGCCCATAAAATAGAAAGCTTGCTTAACCCCTTGGCTGCTCGGTGCCGGCGGGCTGCAGCACCCGGGGAGAGTGGAAGGGGATGACTGTTGGAAGCTGGTGTGTTTAAAGCCTCAGTAGCACATATTCACTCTGTGGTGGTAACTCGGGTCAAAGGCAGATTTTCTTTACTCCGTTGTTTTCTTTACCTTTGAAACTGTTCATGAAAATTCCAACGTCGAAAATCTCAAAATGCTCGCAAACAATAATCCAATAAAATAGTAACAAGAAAAGCAGGTATGTATTTTGTTTCATGGAACAAAATAAAGATGAATACAAATTTCAAGAAGTCAGAAATCATGGCATATTTTTTCTTAAAAAATAGCATGAGCGGACTATAAAACTTAGAGCTTAAAAAAGGAACAGAAATCGATACTATTGACTTTGTGGTATTGGGTAATTCTCACAGGCATTATTTGCTAGCAGGGGACCCACATACGGATAAGCCAGGAAGGTCAGCACTTCGAGACACAGTGCAATGTCCCAGGAAGAGCTGAACTTGCTGACTGTGGAGGCAGGAATCTAAGGGAGGGAGACGCTGGGAACATGAGGCATGACTACACTGGGTTCCCAGAACTGCCCTTAGACTGTTTTGGCCTCTCTGAACTTACAATTTGATTATACAAGGGCCTATGTGACTGGCATTTGTTTTATTATTATTTAATATAGTTATTTCAATTTTAGAAATCACTTCTCTACTCTGCACATACCATAGTGTTAAGTATTTTGGGGTATTTTTTTTTTGTGATGAATAAAAGAACAACAGTGATTATCCCCCAAGAAATGCCAACATTCTATTAGGAGAGATTTTAAAACTACACAAGCAATTAGAATATAAGGCAAAACTCAAATATAAAATAGATACAGTCATAGCTACATTTGGATAATGTTCATTTATGAAACAGTCCAACAAGATTCTATTTGTACTTCACCACAATCCTGCACAGTAGATTTGTCACCAGGGAAAACTGAAGCTCAGAGAGGTTGAGTGACCTTTCTGAGGCCACACAGTCTGCAAGGTGCAGAGCTGAAATTAAATACTATTCTTCTAATCTTAAATCCAGTTTTTATTCCATTACACCAAGTAGTCAACTTAAACTTAGTACACATTTGGCACTCTACTCTCCCTTCAACAAAGCCATGGCCAAGCTGTGGAATGAGAGAAAGAGAGAAGCAGCAG
>NW_006286246.1:1079214-1081119 GCF_000327345.1 Myotis davidii | reverse complement strand
GAGGAGGAGGGGAGGGGGGTGAGACCGGAGGGCAGAGGAAGAAGAGAAGAAGCAGGTGGGAAGAAACAGAGAAGGACATGGGGTAGGAAAGATGAACAAAGAAATGTGAGTGCAGGACAGGAAATGAGTTTCTCCCCATAAGCCCCACCCACCAAAGTTCCTAAGGCCCCTCCAATACATATTCCTTACTCTGTTTAATTTCATGTTTATTTCCTCCTTGAAAATTTTCCCTCATGTCTGAGTTTTCAAAATTTTTTGATGCAGCATTTTTTGCCTAAAATTGTATTCCTTAGACCAGTGGTTGGCAAACTCATTAGTCCACAGAGCCAAATATCAACAGTACAACAATTGAAATTTCTTTTGAGAGCCAAATTTTTTAAACTTAAACTATATAGGTAGGTACATTGTTATTAACTTAATTAGGGTACTCCTAAGGCTTAGGAAGAGCCACACTCAAGGGGCCAAAGAGCCGCATGTGGCTCGAGAGCCGCAGTTTGCTGACCACGGCCTTAGACTAATTGAGGGTTAGTTAGATTAGGCTTCCATCTTTTCTCAGCTCTACCCATTCATTAACCAAATTATTTTTATCCTCCAGATTTTATATCCTGCCCAGGAATTAAGTTGCTGAGGGAGATATCTACACTCTCTCAGGCCTTTAAAAATCCATATCTCTATTTTGAAATCAAAAAACCTCATAATCGAAATTCCATTGCATTCAAAAGAAGTAATCAATTATTTTAAAAAATGTTATGCTAGTCATGTCTTGTTTATAAGATTAGAAGATTTGATCACATAAAGTAATTGACAGTTATGAAAACTGAGTAATTTACTTTATAAGTCTTTTATTTAATAAATTCATGACTAAAATTAGAAACAGTACAATACAATATTAGTGCTTGCAACTTTTAAAGATAATAAATAAAACACTGAAACCTCATTTTAATTCTTAAACAATTTAATGAAGGGAATACACATGCCTTAGTTTTTATTAAGTAGATAACAACTTACTGTGAAAATTGGAATCCATATTATAGAAAGTCAATTAAATTCTAAGTGATGAGTTCTCTCTCTGGAAAGTTTTTTTATTTTAGGGTACCACACAGTCCATGGAAAAGGTTGTTGTGAAACAGGGTAGGTATGATTTTCCAGGACCTCAAGTTTAAGGGGCAACTTTATAAATGATGTGTCACTGTTTGGAAGGCATTCTCAGCTTCTTTCTCTTGTAAAAAGTAAAGAAAGGGAAATTTCTTCAGTTCTTGGAGAAAGAACTTCACCTTGTAATAAGAAGCAGCTAACTTCTGATTGGAATCAATATCTCAACCAAAAAGCTCAAGAAGAGTTTAATTAGCCTGCATGGTTCCACTTCATGATTTCATAGACCAGGTCTTTGGAAGTCACGTCAGTGGCTCTCAGTTTACTGCCTGGATCAGCATTTTGTGATGTCAGGGTCATCATTCATCAACACCACTTCCTATGCAGTGCAGCAATGGCTGCTATTGAGAAGGCAATATTCCTGGAATAATTGTGCAGAACTGTGGGTGGACGGGCACATTCTTATAGGGCGTCAATAACATGAAACCAGGAGCCTCTTACAATGCTGTGCTCTTTTTTCAGGAAATATATCTTGACCCAATACAAAATCTAGGACAAGCTTGAATGATGATGCTACTAGACCAAGAATAAATGTGTCCCTAAGTAAGGAAATAAATTACTTAGAACAAACTTGTCAGTCAATCTTAAGAAAAAGAATATTTAGAAAATAAGTTTCCTAACACGATTGTGTGAATAAAGTAAAATCCTATAAATCAGAGAGAAATTATAAGAGAAATCTAAGTTCTAATTATTATTTTTAATTTGTGTCAAGTAAGAAGAAATCAGTCTATATTCTTTAAGATTCTGTCAGTG